>NC_143563.1:89365483-89668467 GCF_054136105.1 Typopeltis vanoorti | reverse complement strand
ATAGTCACTCTTAATATTTCCAGGAGATCTGACTGGGTCTGATATAGAAGTTGACTTAAACTACCATTTTATGGAGTGCCTTCCAATCTGCAGTTGGAATGGATGGCTTTTTATGCAGATGATGCTGTTATAATGATCCACTCTCTCCAACCCACACTAGCAACTAAAAAACTACAAAAAGCAATCTTGAAAATGGAATAATAGTTTAAGAAATGGCGAACTAACATTAATGCAAATCAAAGCACTGCATTTCTATTCACCAGAAGAGCATCCCCAGAAGGGTCATGTTTAGCAACTCCATCCCAAATGACAACCAGTAGCTAAATAATTCAGAGGTACAGCTAAATAAACAGGTTTGCTTCATGATGCACATTGATTATGTCTGCCCAAAAAGCAAAGAGGACAATAGGCCACTATGCAATCTCTGCTCCTTTAAGAATGGAACTCAAGTTACTACACAAGATGCTGAGACTAATTCTGATATATGTTTTGGAATGAAATCATAGAGAACATTCAAATATCAGCAAACTACAGAGCATCCAGAACAAATGCTTAGAAATGGCTTTCATTGCACTGTGGTTCCAAAGAAATGTACAGGTTCACCGAGAAGCAGGCATCCTCAAGATCAAAGCTTTTCATTCTCTGAAAATGCTGACATTTGCCCTAACCTGTTAATAAACCAAGCAGGAGGCTACAGCATCCCAAAACTGTTCTGAGCAGGTAAGTTTCAAATTCTTTACTAATAGCCTACAGTGGACAACCCAAGTGCTCAATAATAACCCTAACTCAACAATTTTCTCTTCCAGAATCAGTAACTTCACATCTAATCCACTCTCCAGAACAGATATCCCACTCAGTATCTTTACGGGTCTCTAATAAGATCTCAATAAAAGTGGCAGGATGCATAATTGCTCCTTCACAAATCGTGAGAAGGCCTTGTGAGATTCATCCACAATTTAAGGGTTACCTTAAACAGCAGCATCTTACTACTCGTGTTGTCTCCCTTCATTAAATGAACAGGGATTCCACATCCTAGCTTGAAAGAAGCCACATGAAAACTAATGCTATGCCATAATATTGGATTGATGCTTCCCCAAAAGACAAATTTTTGCAGATATAAAAAAAAGGACAAATCTTGCAAATAATTGGAAATATCAAGGGGAGAGTACAATAAAGTTTCTCGATTATACGATCCTTTCAAGAACAGTTCAACAACAATTCTCCTAGGAATTACAGCCATGCTTGTATGTGACTACTATATCATGAGCTTTGTCACTTCAAAAACAGATAAAGGTGAGGGTTTGACTGGCTGAATCTGCTGCATCCCTGACATGGCATTAGCAAAGTGCAGGACACCATCGCTGCATATATATTGCTGATGATATTGAGGCCATACTTTGGCTAGATGCATGGGCATGTCATGCTTTATCTACATTAAGAAAGGATGCCTTTAGGTTCTTAATGTGGAATGCTGACTGAACACCTCTAAGTTAAAATCCCATCTAGCCACTACAACGACGCTGTTCCTGCTTTGTGCACTGAAAGGCAGCACTAGGCGGAGTTGCTTTCATACTGTTATGGTGCGATCACTCTGGTGATAAGGCCACTAGAACAGAAGCATCAAGGCAGCTGTTGAGGCCTTGAAGCCACTGGTTAATATGCAGCACCATTCAGGTATGACATACAGGCATACTTTGAGCCTTGATCAAAATCATCCACAGATGACCTAGGTACTGATCTTGACGTTGTGCATAGAAGAGCAGCCATCATGGTGTAATCTAAGTCAACGAATAAGTCTCAATAGATAGCAATATGGGTGCAATCAATGCTAAAGCAATTGTGAAGTATGAAAGCAACACCAGCTAATGCTGTCTTTCAATGTGCAAGGCCCAAATGATATCATTGCAGTGGCTATGTAGCATTCTGACTTTGAGGCATTCTGTCATCATCATCCCACATTAAGAACGTACACACATTTAGTTCTCAATGCATTAGTAGCACACAACCATAAAGGTGTTCAAGTTCATGCACTTACCACACAATGCTCCAAGGATTATCAACCATCCTCACCACTACTCATTATTTATAAGACTACAGACCTAATGATTTAGATCACTGCCAGATTATTCATAATCTCACTAACATCAGGTCAAGGTTTGCATGGATAAAACGTTGCACCATGATCTGATATTCACAAAATTATCAAAATAGTCCCTCACCTACAGCTATCCCTGATGTGCATGCACCAGAACTATTTCTGTGATTAATCTGAAACAAGGTTATTATGTAGCTAGTCATCTAAAGAGTCACTGGGTTCTGTAAAAACCACCAACTATTGTGCTGGAGCAGAATGTGAGAGTTTGAATATAGTACACCACCTCCTCAAAGCTATAATATAATTTCCTCCTGGTACAATGCCATACTCACATCCCATGGCAACTGGCCCAGTCCTTCAGATTCAACCCTTTTCCTTAGGTTATGGATCTACCTTGCAGATTTTCCTTATCTACATTACTTCATGGACTAGAGGCTGTTTACCTTGGAGAACTTCTATGGATATGGGTAGTTTGGCACAGAAACCACACACTCTTCCTTAGATTTTCAAGAGCCGAACAGAGCACAATGAACATTACAGGAGGCACGATGATTTATGAACGTTTTCCTTACAGAATAGATTGGTACAAATGAAAAAGAATTGGATGTTATTACATTTGTTATTTGCAAAAAGTTATCAATGATAATGTAACATGAATTCTCTACAGATGATGTAACATGAATTTTGTATACATTAATATAATCAGCTTTCGCAGAAAATTCCCATGCAAGCTTTTTCAAATCTGCACCACCTCAGCTCTGATAAAAAGCAAAGGAAATTTGGCTACCAGATACCTGAAAATAGATAGGTTATGTGGGAAGTTATTGGTATTGAGACCTCATTATTACGTTATTAAAGGTTTTAATAAAAAATAAGCTATTAAAACCGGACAAGTTTCGTAAGTCATACGACTCACATCATCAGGAGTACTGGTATCTAAACATTTTACACAACAAAAGTCTACTGCCAATTAATTACACATATTAGATGTTTTGATAACTTTACAATGTATTTACCAATTTAAAATTGGTAAACCAGAATACAAATGGCTATCATGTTCTGTGATATCACGTGTGTTATGTCCTGAGTCCGTGGCAGTTAAATTTTTGATGAAAGCTCTCTCTTATAAGCTTCTCTACCATTTCAAGGTCTTTTATGTATTCAGACATGTGGATCTTCACGAACTTCCTGTCTGGCCTACATAACAAATGCCACAAGAGAAATGAATCACAGAGATGCCTGGTTTTGTCATGGGGTGATGTAGAAGTTTTGGTGGATGTAGGAATCTTAAGGTAAAAATAGCTCCTTTGTCTGTGACATTCTTGATGTAGGGGAACGTGATTGCATTCTTGAAATCTTGTATAAGTAAGGAAGTTGCAGGATGTGTATTAAGAATTTTTTTGATCGTCTTGGGTTCAAAACCATCAAGTACGAGGTTCTGTCTGAGATATTGTAGTTCTTCATTTCTTTTAATTGATATGCTTGATACATACTGTATGCCCAGTCTTGTAAAATTTTAATTATGCCTATCTTTTGCAATGGATGGTAGTGTAAAGCGGCATTTAAAAATATTCCTGTTTTGGGAGATTTTCTGTATATGGAATAGGATAATCTTTTCCCCTCATCGTTTACTTCGAAAAGGATATCAAGGAAAAGAAATTTTTTGTCTTGTTCTAATTCAAGAGTGAATTTTACGAGGGTGGTCTGAAAAGTTCTCGGCCTCCACCATAAATGGCAACACTATCGGCAGGATTTTTTTTTTTCTAAGTTGGTACATCTGTCATAAGCATCCATGTGAAATTGCAAGTCATTCTATCAAGTAGTTTGTTTTATACAGCTGTCTTAAGCAAAAGTGTTGTCTGTATCCCTTGAAATGGATAAAATTGAGTATCATGTGGTTATAAAATTCTTTGTAAAAGGTTTAATGGCAAAACAAATTCATTTGAAGTTAATAAAAGTTTATGAGTACTTTTCTCCTTCATTTTCGACAATTAAGAAATGGGCTGCCGAGTTTAAACATGGCCGTACCAGCTTTGAAGATGATCCACGTGAAGGATGTCCAAAAAGTGTAATGACACCAGAAATCATTGATCAAGTGCACGGTATGGTATTGGATGACTGGCAAGTCAAAGTGAGTGAAATTGCTGAGACTACAGGAATTTCAAAAGAACACGCAGGATATATTTTGCATGAAGAATTGCAAATGAAAAAGCTCTGCGCAAGATGGGTGCCGTGCTTGCTCACAGCAGATCAAAACCACACTCGAATGAAAAATCTCTGAACAGTGCTCGGAGTGTTTCAACAAAAATAAAAACTGATTTTGAATGTCGATTTATTACTGTGGATGAGACTTGGATTCACCATTACATACCACAATCCAAACAGCAGTCAAAACAGTGAACAGAAGCTGGTTGTTCAGTGTCAAAGAAGACAAAGCCGGTTCCATCAGCAGGAAAGGTCATGGCATCAGTGTTTTGGGATGCTAAAGGCATTTTGTTTATTAATTATCTTGAAAAGGGTAAAATAATAACTGGAGAATATTATTCTGATCTTTTAATTAGACTAGATGACAAAATTTGTGAGAAAAGACCCAGTTTGTAGAAGTAATAGTCATCTTTCATCAAGACAAAGCACCTGGCCACAAAGGTGTTTTGGCAATGAGAAAATTAAGGGATCTGCACTATGAATTGTTGGAACATCTGCCCTATTCCCCAGATTTGGCTCCCTCCGACTTATATCTTCCCAAAAATAAAACTCTTCCTCACTGGTGGGCGTTTTTCTTTGAATCAAGAGGTGACTGCAGCTGTAGAGGGGTATTTTACTTTGAAAGGCTGTTAAATGAAACAAGCAGCGATGACAGCAGAGTGGTAAAAAACACTGACCAGGCATGCAGTTAGGAATATATATCCTACTTGAAGTAGAAAAAGCCATCAAAGGCTTGAAATATGGAAAGGCAGCAGGAGTAGATGATATTCGATCAGAAATGCTGAAGTATGGTGGTATAAGAGTGGCTGCACTGCATAGTTCAGAAAGCCTGGACGTCTTTATTTGAGTTGTAAGTCAGCAGTTAGAATTGAAGGAAGTACAGGAAGATGATTTAATGTTAAATCTGGTGTGAGACAAGGATGTACATTATATCCCCTCTGTTATTCATTAAAACAGACTGATTTGGAGGAAAATTGTAGAAAGGAAGTTAGTAATGATGTAATTTTTTTCATGTATTACTATCATACTGTACATCCCTTGAGGGTACATGGCAGGAATTTGATGATGATGATGATGAGGGGTATTTTGCAGATCTTACTGAGAACCACAAAAGGGACAGAATAATGGTGCTGGAGCATCGCTGGTATAAATGTATTAGTGTTAAGGGAGATTATGTTGAAAAATAAAAATAACTTTGAAATTGTTTTTTCATTGTTAGGCTGAGAACTTTTCAGACCACCCTCGTATATATTGGGATGCAAGTTTTTCAAGATAATCTTTGGAAGCAACCTAGCTCATTCATTGTTCCTGACCAAATAGCGAAAATATCATCGATGTAATGTAACCAAATTTTTGGTTTCTTCTGGTAGTTTTTTAATGCATTAGTTTCGAAATTTTCCATAAACAGGTTGGCTAAGGCTGGAGAAAGGGAGGAATCCATGGCAAGTTCTTCTTGTTCCCAATATTTGTCTTGAAATTTAAAAAAAAAAGAAAGTGTTTTCCATAGTTTTAACAGTCTTACAGTGTCAGGTGGGAAAAGATTTACAAGCAGATCCACTGTGTCATTTCTGGGAACAGTGGTGAAGAGACTGGCTACATCTAAACTTCTAAGATGTCCGAAGGTTCTATATTTATATCCTCTACTTTTCCAATAAAATGTAAAATATTTATTACAAATGATTCTGTTTTTCCTATGTGTGGTGATATCAGGTTTGATAGATATTTAGCCAAGTTTGAGCTTGCAATCTCTCCCATCTACAATTAACCATAATTGAATATTCTTTTTGTGTATTTTTGGAGCACTATAATTTCTTTGGACTAATGGATGCTTCGATGATAAAGATTTTTTAAACTCTTCTGGCCAACTAGGTAACTTTTTGATCAAGTCATTTGTTTAATTATATGTGTGCCATGTGAGATCCTTATCTAAGGATGAATAGGTATTGGAATCTTCTAACAGGCTGTTCATTTTTCTTGTGTATTCATCTGAATTCATAACTACTGTTGTATTTCCTGTGTCTTCCTTGACTATTACTATGTGTTTAATAATTTCAGAACTGTAACATGGCTAGTTGTTGCTATCATGTTCTCTAGTATCACGTGTAATATCCTGGATCCGTAGCAGTTAAATTTTCTCCCAACCTTCCAGTTTGGCCTACATAACAAATGTCACAAGGGCAATGAATCTCACAGATACCTGTTTTTTTTTATATGGGATAATGTGGAGATTTGCTCTGCGAGTACAATATAAGTGGCTTTTTTACCTTTATAAAAAATATCAAGATTCCTACATCCACCAAAATATCCACATAACCCCATGGAAAAACCAGGTGTCTATGAGATTCACTGCTTTTGTAGCATTTCGAAACAACAGCACACTCAGGGTTTAATCTTGGGAGGGGGGGGTTGAGTAGACGATTTGAGAACACACACTATCGCATCGCGTATGTCCTATGACTGAGCATCGGCAATGATTGCTAATTCATAAGTAGTATAGAAATAGAAGACACGACATAAATTTAAAAAAAAATTAACTTTAATTACAAAAAGGTTTTTGGAAAATTTTCTAGTGTTTTTTCCCCTTTTTCTTTCTTTCTTTTTTTTTTTTTTTTTTTTTTTTTTTTTTGGGGGGGGGGGGGGGGGAAAGACCCCCCCCCCCAAAAAAAAATTTCCACATAACCACTATTGGCCATATAGTACTTTGGCAACAAACAAAAAGATCGTATATTGATCGTAACAATTTTGCAAGAAAAGATGCCTCACAAATGCTTAGGATCCCTACACAAAGCAATAAAAATCAAGGTGTAATTTACATCACATATGGTCTGCTTACATCAAAAATTAACTGCAAGTGACCAAGGATATAACACGCATGATACCACAATACGTGATAGCAACAACCATCAATGTTCCAGTTGTGAAATTATCAAAAAAATCTAATATGTAATTAATTGGCTTTTGTTGTGTAAAACGTTTAGGTACCAGTATCCCCTGATCACGTATGTTGCATGACTTACGAAACTTGTCGGGTTTTAACTGCTTATTTCCATTAAACTCTTTAATTACATGATAATGTGATCTCAATACCTTCCCACTTCGAAAACTTCCCACAGAAACTTACATTTGCATATGGATAGGTCATGCTTCAAAAATTACAATGCTTCCAAGTTCATATACTGAATTCTGCAAGCATTATATTGCCAACTTCCTATAATTTCTTGGCAACCCACACACTAGAGTTCTTGTTTTAAAAATAAATAAAACATAGAGATGGACAGAGTTTTCAAAGTTTCAAAAGCATATATCATATACAGGGTGTTCGGGATAAATTTGACAGTTTCGTAAGGAAAAAGAAAATCTTCTTTGTATCTATTAAATTTAATGAATTGACAAAAAAACATTACAGGCAGAGTTAATTACAATACTATCAACAAGATTTACTCAAAATAACCACCATTAGCATCGATCACAGCTTCAATTCTGCTTCGGAACCTCGAACAAGCTGATGCTACAGTCTCCCTGGGAAGGGCCGCAAAAACTGTTTTAATTTTATCCATTAACTGGGCTTTTGTATTACTGGAAGTGCGATTGGTGTCTTTTTCAACTGCGCCCCATACAAAATAATCCATGGGGTTAAGGTCTGGGGAGTTTGGAGGCCAAACATTTGGACTGGTGAAGTCGTAGAAATTTTCAGACAACCATTTTTGACTTTTCCCAGAGGTGTGGCAAGGGGCCGAATCCTGCTGCCATACATACGGCCTACCATTGGCTACCCTTGTTATCCAGGGCTTGACTACAGTTAGCAACTCCACGAACAAAGCCCGAATTCCAATGCCAGGGTTCTTCAACACCTGTTCCTGCAGATTTGCGAGGAATTCTGCTGTACGAACGCAATCAGATCGTCTGCTAGGGATCTTTCTTCTTGCTACATCCTCGTAGTCACCATTGCAAGTCTCTAGTTCATGCCTGATTGTTTTTACTGTATTCAGGGAGCATTGGGCAGCAGTCGTAATATCCTTATTTTGATGGCGGGCACGAATCATCATGATACAAGTTATTCTCTTCCATGATTCAGGTGGGTTCCAGCTATCCATCCTTTCTGACATCTTGTATATGAATGAAGAAGGGTCCAAACTTTTAAATGAAGAGAAGCGTGTGTTAATACATGTAACTTACAGAAAAATATAATTAATTATAAATATGTCAAATTTATCCCGAACACCCTGTACATAAATTACAAATGCACAAGTGGTTAAACAGGAAAAGAGAGCCAGAGAGAGAGAATTACTTCAGGACAATGTGGTATCCCTGGATCTTCTATAGCACATATTAAAAGATGCTGCACAACAGACAGAAGTTCTTCTTCACTTCTTTCATCTAAGTTCAGAAGTGCCATTTGCATAGTGTTTAAAGTAGGCAGGCTATCCATGTCTAAAAAATGAAAAATAATGTGCATTATTATTTATTACACTATTAAAATTAGTACACAGTTATAAATTGTCTATTATCAATGTATTGCTGAAGTATATTTTTATAATCATTACAGTCTACACTCACTATAACAAACACCATTATAACATTCTCAATACAACAACTAACAAAAAGTGTCAACAGAAGCCCCACAGATAATATCATAAAAATAAAAATAAAAAATTGCTATTCTAAAATATCCACTATAACAAACTATTATCGTTGAGTTTTGTTATAGTGACAGAAAATGTCCAATATACCATGCTGTCAAAAGTGTTTGAGAGATTTAAGTCATTCAAAGAATTCTGTACAGTGTCTAGGATTGAGACTTGAAGTTAATCTGAGATAAATTAAAGATGCCGAGAAATTATATTCTTGGTTTAATCCTTTATCTAGTGTAAGTTAACAAAAGCTTTTTGAAGTTTATTTTACACTTGGTTAGACAATAATAAATTTAGTTTAATCCTTTATCCAAGTGTAGGCAAACACAGTTTGCACCTGAAAATATCTTCAGGACTGAGGCAAGGTGGTACATTTGTTGGCAACGTGTAGCAAAGGTGGACCAAGCTCTCCTCTCTCCTTGTCTTAGTATCTCCCATAATGCAAAGCACATCTCCTTGCAGACATGTATAATGCTATGAATTAAGGGAAGGGCCACTACCCAGACCAGTTTCGATCTTTATTGAGGTCTCGTCAGTGGGAGGCAGACCCAGAAGTGGTGATACCAAGGCAGACTCACGATGAGAATCGAACTTACGCCTTTTCCAATTGAAGGATGCAACATACCACCCTTCTTCCAACTGCACTATGGAGGCACTCAAGAATTTGCCAATTAGAAGTGAACTTAGGATGCTCTTTCTTCGGACTGCCTAGTGTTTTGGACGCACACGCTACATGCTGAGTACAACAGGCTCCATATATAAATAACCTTCTTCAGATGGATGAAAAACTAATAAACAATTTTGATTTTGCTGGTGACATTATATTGCATTCCCATTCAACAGACCTAACACTACATCAATGGGGAAAACCTGTAGAATATTTACTTCTACAACCATTATGATGATGGGATGATCTTTATCCCACCTCCTTACCATAATAAATCAAGTATTAAACACAGAATTAATACCTCAACAATGGAAACAAGGCCAAATTGTCCCTATACACAAAAAAGGCAATCTTAATAGAATGGATAACAGATAACTACATAGGTATTACTTTGCTATGCCACAGTTAAAATCTACAATAGGATGATACTCAACAGAATAGACCACTTTTTAAGGAAAAAACTAAGTTGGATTTCTAAAAAAATGATGTACAATAGAACAGATAAACTGCATCAGAAGAATCTTAGAAGTTCATATAATAAAAACCTACCACTCATTTTAACCTTTACAGACTTCAAAAAATAATTTGACTCCATTAATAGAGAAGCAATGTTTAAAATACAGGTAGCCCCTGTATAACACAGTACTTATACAATGCGGTTTCGATATAACATGGTCAACAAATTGTAGTAACCCTTTATCTTTTGATATATTTTTCACTGCGCGACTTAAAAATCCAATTTTATCGTCGTTAAATTTGTGTCTGCCTGTATCGCGCATGTAGTTATAAGTAGTGAATTTATATTAGGGGAAATACTCTTTAGCACGAATCTATGTCAATTGTTTACCATATAAAGTCTTTATGTGGGGTGCTTAAGGGTCAAAGATGTATAACTTAGAGGAGACCTCGACATGGCCTTTAGAGGAATGCGGAGAACTGACCAGAGCTTCTGACCTAATGTCCAATCCTCACCTTCTCGTGGGGCACCCAGTTGGGTATCTACCTGGATACTGAATGAACGAGGATTGGCTGCCAATTTGGGATTTAGCCGACCAAATTGTATTCTTATTGGCTTAAACCAATATACAAATGATGGTGCAAAATAACAAAATTTCATGCCAGTTGGAGGCCCAGTTAAACAAGGCCCCCGTTGTTTTCGCCATGGAAGCAGGGCGAACGGCGAAAAGTCAGCTACTGGAACAAATCTGAAAGCACACCACAACTCAACATCACAAGAGTTAAAGATCGGTACTGTCAACATAAGAAGCCTGAATGGCAAAGAAATGGAGCTAGCTGAGGAATTAGATAAGTACCAGATCGACATAATAGGGATGACTGAAACAAAAAAGACAAAAACTGGTGAGATCTATCTGAGCAATAAATACAAGATGTTATATTCAGGCAAAGAAGGAGTAGCGATAGTATTCAACACAAAATACAAGGCTAATCTTCTTGAATGGCAGGCAGTCTCAAGTAGAGTGATGTGGGCAAATATGAGAATGGGGAACTGGACAATGAGACTTATTTGTGCCTATGGTCCCACAGAAGGTTCTACTAAGATAGAAGTGGAGGAATTTTTTGATGCTTTAGAGAAAGTAACTGACACAATGAAAAAGGAAAAGTTGGTCCTTGTTGGAGATCTAAATAGCAGAGTAGGAAATGATTGTCAGACAAAAAAAATATTTTGAGAAAATTTGGAGAAAAGAGCAAAGCTAATAATAATGGCAAATACCTGTTGGATTTCTGCTCAGGACATGGGCTGGTTATTACTAACACCATGTTCCAACATAAAAATGTGCACAAATTCACATGGAGAGAAGAGGCAAGAAATAAGAAAAGTCTCATTGACTATGTTATTGTTGATAGTGATGTTTTTCCACTCGTGCAGGACACGAGTGTACAGAGGATTTGAAATTGGAAGTGATCACTATTTAATCTTGAGCAGGAAAAAATTGAATTGCATATCTAAAAGAATAACATGTAAGAAAGTTCTAAAGCGAATAAAAGTTGAGCAGCTCTCAGATGTGAACTGTAGACTAAAATACACAAAGATTATTGAAGAAAAAATGGAAGAGTTTGAGAACAGGAAACAAACCTTGGAGATTCAGTGGCAAGCGTTGAAGAAAACCCCGATTGATTCAGTCAGAAAAACATGTGGTGAAGTTGTCTGCAAGGATAGAAAAATCAGAAATCCATGCTGGACACACGAAGTTAAAGAGGCAGTGAAGGAAAAGAAGAAAGCATATCAAAAGTTCCTGGCAAATAAGTCAGCTTGTGCTCTTAGAGAATACAGAGACAAATGTAAGAAAGCTAAACACTGTAAAACTAGCTAAACAAAAGTCATCGGAGGACTTTGACAAGCACATAGAAAATAAATATCAAGAAGGTGGTAAGATATTCTGGAGGTTGTTGAAGAAGCTTAGAAATGGAGGAAAGAGTGCTGTAAAAGGAGTCAGAGATGATAAAGGTGACATGAAAACAGGAGAAAAAGATATCCTTGAAGTATGGAGTAATTACTTCAAAAAATTGCTAAATGAAACAAGCAGTGATAGCACAGTGTTTAAAAACACTCAACCAGCATACAGGCAGGAATACATATCCATACTTGAAGTAGAAAAACCCATCAAAAACTTAAAATGTGGAAAGGCAGCAGGAGTAGATGATATTCAACCAGAAATGCTGAAGTATGGTGGTATAAAAGTCTTACAGTGGCTGCAGTGCATAGTTCAAAAGGTCTGGACAGAGGGACGATTTCCCATTGATTGGAGTAGAGCTCTCATAGTATCCATATATAAAAAAGGAAATAAAACTGAATGTGAGAATAACAGAGGTATTTCCTTACTGAGTGTTCCCGGCAAGTATACTTGAGAAACGGTTGAGAAGAATTGTGGAAGAAAAGCTTGGTGAAGAACAAGCTGGATTCCGGACAAATAGAGGCTGTCAGGATCAGGTCTTTACTTTACGACAAATAGTTGAGAAAGCATGGGAATATAACAAAGATCTGTATTTAAGTTTTGTCGATCTGGAAAAGGCATATGATAAGGTGCCAAGAGAGAAGCTATTCAATATGCTAGAGTTATATGTTGTCAATGGGACATTATATCAAGCAATTCTTAGTCTTTATTTGAGTTGTAAATCAGCAGTTATAATTGAAGCAAGTACAGGAAGATGGTTTAATGTTAAATTTGGTGTGTGACAAGGATGTACATTATCCTCTCTATTATTCATTATCTATATGGATCACATTATGAAGGAAAGTAGTATTAAATGATATGATATCAAAATTGGAGATGTTAATGTCAGCTCTTTGCTTTATGCGGACGATGTTATACTTATCAATAAATCCGCTACAAGTTTGCAAGATTCCCTGACTAAATTGAATAACTGTTGCAATAGGTATGGTATGAAGGTCAGCAATAAAAAGACAAAGACAATGAAAATAGGTAGAATCATTGAAAATGTCAACTGTGTTGTGAACGCAGAACCTGTGGAACAATAAAACATTTCATCTACTTAGGCACGATTTTTACTGAAGATGGTAAATTAAATATGGAAATAGGCAACAGAATCAAAAAAGCTGGCATGGTAGGAAGTCAATTGAATAAATTCATATGGAATAAGAGAGAAATTAGTCGGAACACTAAATTAGCTGTATACAAGAAAGGGGTTTTAACTTATGGATCTGAGAGCTGGGTCAGAAGTAAAACACTTGACCAAAGACTAGAGACTGCAGATATGAGAGTCCTCAGAAAGATTAGAGGGGTGAATAGATGGCATCAATGGCAATATCATATTAAAAACGATGACATTAGGAAAGAACTTGACATTGTCAGCATCCAGGAATGCATTAGTGAGCTAATCTCAGGTGGTATGGTCACTTAAACAGAATGGGTGAGGAAAGATTAGCAAAACAAGTGTTCTCTGCTAGATTAGCAGGAAAACGACCAAGAGAAGACCAAGAAATAGGTGGATTGATACGGTACAAAGTGACTTAGACGATAGAAATATAAGATCTGATAATATTGGAGTCTTGACAAGTAATAGACTGATTTGGAGGAAAATTGTAGATAGGAAGTTATTAATTATGTAAATTTTTCATGTAGTTCTATCATATCCTGTACACCCTTTGAGGGTACAAATCAGGAATTCAATGATGATGAGTCTTTATTGTTAAAAATTGTCTTCCTTTTCTGCCAGGAAAGTGCATCAAAAATCATAAGTGTGTTAATCTCAAGCTGAGCACTTTATTTTCTTGTGAGTTACATATATAATTAATATGTAATACTTTTTTTATATAAAAAATTTATTTTTATAGTAATGACCACTAAGACTGCAACAAAAGGGGGAAAAACCAACATTGAAAAGAAAATTCATTTCTCTCAAAGAAAAAAAATTAAAATCCTGGATCGTTTGAAAAGTAGAGAAAAACCGGGAGTTGTTGCAAGGACTTTGAATTTAAATGAATGGTTGTAGATAGACAAGCTTGAAGTGAAGTTACTGTAAAGTGAAAGTACTATTGGCAACAAATCTGTGAACAGGTTTTGACATCCATGAGAAGCCATTTACATATATCAGAAAGAGGGTGGGTGATAAAACAGCAGAGAACTCTGGGGCATGCCTATATTGTTAAGAAAATAAGAAATGAGAATGCCCCTCACCATAACAAATGAATGATTGAAGAGAAAACTGCCTATCCATTTACAAGGAGAGAAGCCAGATCACAGACAAGCAATTTGCTAAGCCAACAACACTAGACCAAATAAAATGTGGGGATATGTGAAGTAATACTAGCAGAGGTTTCTCCATGTTTCTCCCAGAAGAGAGAAAGTTTCCGCTGTAAGCAGATACTTCTCTACTTTCTGGTCTTGTCAGCAAAATTGTAATGGGAAGCTAGTTTTTATTCTTGAAGCTTTGCAGTTGCAAAGCTTCAAGAATAAGAAGTCATGGAATTCGAAATATGATACACAATGGAAGACAAGAAAATAATAAAATTTGACATCTTTTAGACAAAGAATATCACACTGTACAAATGCCAGCATTGTGGTAAAAGAAAATCATACAGATAATAAGTTGGATTAGTATGGATGCAGTTGTTGTTGCTGATATTTACAGTGTCGAAAACAGATCAGTTCATGTCAGCAACATGGGGACTGTACAATATTTAAGTTTGTGTTCATGTCGCTAACGTTGAATAAACTTTAATGCTTTTGACTCATCTAGAGCTAGCCTATAGTACTTTGTATTATTAGAGTGGTAAAGGGTTAAGATAATTTTGATAACTTTAATATAGGCCATCATTACTAAAACAATATATTAAAATAATTTTAACTTCCAAAATAAATATTTAATATAGCATTTAGTATTTTTTTACAATTATATCTCTATCTTCCATTCCCATAAAGATCAGAAATTGGATTCATGTTGATATAAAAATTTTTAACTTCTAATCACACAGAAAACTAAACCTTTGATGATATTAATAACCAAACTTCAACCAAATTAACAAATTTATTAATTTGGCTATATATTAAATAACAATAATTTAAAGGAAATCAAATTCAATACATATGTCAAAGAAAATAAACTGAAACAAGTCCCATTTATTCATCAAATATGTAAATGTGATACATCAGCATTAAAAGCAGTGCACCAGCAGCTGTCCAATACTTGGATCAAAATCTCAACAATATTCATTACTATACGAGTTGCTAATAGATAACATTAATATTCTTATTAAAATTTCAAATGGTGAATGATTTTGTTGCTACAGCCAAGTTGGGATAATTGCATGAAAAATTGAAAATCTATAAAAGTGTGGTGAAGAGGAATGTGAGGAGTAGATTTTTAATATGGAGAATTGTCAGTGAATGGAACATATTACCAGGATATGTTGTCATTTGAATGAACTTCCCATGATGAGTCTGCTGACTACATTGAGGATGCAATAATAATAATAAAAAGATTTCTCATGAATTATTTATTTATTTTTTATGTTGGTCCTACCCACAAAATGTTACTTGTAAATCTAGAGTATAATTTGTACCATGGGTGGGTCGAGGATTTTTTCCTCCATTTTTATTGATTGTATATATATATATTTTTGTATTTTTTACTCATTTTTTAAAAATACCAGAAACCCTGCTCCAGAGACCAAACATAGAATTTTTTCAAGTTACTTCAGGCCTCCTGAAGTGGCCTGTTGATAATATAACTGTGTACATAGTACAGGATTTGAAATCTCAAAAAACTTCAGTACAGAAACACCTTGAAAACTCTTAAATGTATCTTCAAGACTTTAGGTAGTTATTTTAAATATTAGTTGTAACTTACCAAATCCTAAGGTTTCTCCAAAGTTATGAAGGAACTCAAAAAACATCAGGACATCTGAAAAGGCTTTCCCTGCTAATTTCAGTCCAGGAATACGGTTCAGAGTAGGAAGCGGCTAAGATAAAAGAGAAGGAAATATATGTGCAAATAGTTAAGTGATATTTTTATTGAATATTACCAATAATAAGGGTTAAAATTAATGAATAGTAATGTCTGAACAAATTAAGATCAAATAATGTTGTACAAGTCTCCAAAAGGCTAATTCCTAGGTCTCAATTATTTTTAACCTATTGTAATGTTAAATATATTAGGATGGCAACAAAATGTTCTGGAGGTACTGCAAAGGTTTAGAAATGGGGTTTCCTCTATTTCCAAGATTTTGCAGTACACAGTAAAAGGAATCAAAGATGATAAATGAGACATGAAAACTGAAACTAATGATACAGTAGTAGGAAATATTCAGGAGTTAACAATACTTTAATTGAAAAAAAAAAAAAAAACTATCAAAAGCCTGATACGTGGAAAGGCAGCTGGAGTAGATAATACTCAAATGTAGAAGTATAAAAGTTTTACAATAGCTACACTACATAATTCAGAAAGCCTGGTTAGAAAGTCAAATTCCAGATTAATGGACTAGAACTTTTCACACTTTCATCTATAAAAAAGGGAAATAAAACAAATGTATAAGTTTACAGAAGAATTTCTCTACTAAGCATTTAAGGTAAGATTTATGCAAGCACACTTAAGAAGCTAAAATAAATTGTAGAAGAGAAACGTGGAGATAAACAATGGTGTATATGGAATGGAAATATAACAACGATCTATACTTTTTGCAGATCGAAAAGGCTGCCAAAAATAAAGCTGTTAAGAATGCTATAGTTATATGAAGTAAAAGGATGATTATGCAGCCCAATACATAGTTTAGGTTTGAGATGTAAATTAGCAAGCAGTACTGAATCTAATAGATAAGCTTACGCCCATTCATCCATCAGTTTACTGGTCAACAGATGCGGTATGGTCACTCAGATGATTCATGATGTACCACACCATTCCTTGCCATGTGGTCCTGTTGTATGCTTTTCTGGAGGCTTCGACTCTCTGAAGATCAGTCACTCCAGACGCACCATTCATCCATCTCACTGATTGTCTACCATTTCCTCTATTTCCAGGGACCTTACCTTCTATACTGTTCTGAGTTCTCCTTCCATCCTTTCAATGTGTCCAAAGTATTCCAACTTTCTTCTGTCAATATCCTTAAGGAGTCAAAGTTCTACGGATCCTTTCTAGCACTCATCCATTTGTCTGCCTTCCAGTATATGATATCCTCAATAGCTTTCTGTAACACCACATCTCTCCACATCTATAAGTTGCTGTTGAAAAAACAGCTGTGGCCAAAATCCCCACTTTGTTCCCATGGAGACAGATCCATCCTTCCAGATTTTAGACAAGTCTCTGACTGCTTTAGCCATTCCTAATCTTCTGATGTGTTGGATGTTATTCATAACTTTGAATAGAGTTGCCAAGCATCCTAAACAAATTGAAACCACCTAAAAGTAATATAACACTGAAGGAAACAGCAACATTTAAAAATGTAACTTCTTGGCCTGTTTACGTTAAACCGGCTCGTATTTATGGGGTACCCAAAATCCTCCACAAATCTAATATCTTCCCTATGCCCTATAGTTGACAGCATTGACAGTCATACTTATAAACTTGCTCAACAATTATCTAAGTCTCTTCCCCACTCTTGCTGATAACTCCTCTACTTTTATAAATATTTATTATTTATAAATTCTGCCTATTTCAAATCATTGGTTAAAAATCACATCCTTAAAAATTCAGACATAACAGTAAGTTTCAGTGTCATTTTCTTATTTATTAATGTACCATTAACAGACCCTCTTGAATTAATAAATTCAAACTTCAACCCTGATATCTGATTTATTCAAATTTACTATGTATGTATTTGGTTACTTTTTTCAGCAAGAAAAAATTTACAAAGAGATTAATGGTACTGCAATGGTTTCCTTCCCCTTTAGCTAACTTTTACATGAATCAACCTGAAACAAATTACTTATCACAGTTACATAGAAACCCTTAATGTGGTTATACTTTGTTGAAGATGCATTTGGCCCCCTGGGCATGACACTTCGCCAGCCTGGTTGACCAAGCTGGTTAGTGTACCCGCTCTCCAACCAACAGGTTGCAGATTTGATTCCGCAATTGGGCATGAATGTCTGTGATTGTCTTTAGGTGGGAGATGAACTTCATCACACAGTGTGAGACCACTGCCCCCACTTAAATGAGGCCTGAAGTGGCTTGAAAAAGTTCCATGTTTGGTCTCTAGAGCAGGGTTCCTGGACTATGCAAAAAAATACATAAAAAATACAATATATATAAATATATAGATAGATAGATAGAAAAAACATCCTTAGCCCACTTACAGTACAAAACATACTATAGCTTTGCAAACAATCTTTTATGTGTGGGAGGAGCAACATAAAAAACTTTGGATTCTTTTGTAACTTAACATCCCAAAATTTACTTCACCAAAGAAATAGAATCTAATAACTGTTTGTCTTTTCTTCATACATTAGTCACTCGCCTTTCAGATGGTTCACTAGTTTTTTCCATTTATAGAAAGCCAACACAACCACACACACAGGAAGATAGCTATATAAACAATCATATCCTCATCCAGCCCAACCAGTATGGTATTTTTACACTTATACACAGAGCTAAGACCATTTGTTCTAATTATGTACCTTCCAAAACAGAACTTAACTATCTTGGAAAGTATTCACCATACTTTCCTGGCCAATGGCTACAGTTACTATAAATAGATGAAATACCTTCTGCTCTTCCTACTCAAACACACAAGAACAAAACACCACTATTCCAAACCTCCATATCCAAGGTATATCTGAAAAGACAGCCAAAGTACTATAATATGATCTTCAGACCACATTAAAACCACATGTCAAATGACAACTTAATCTACAATCTCTCTCTTATTCTATACAAATTTATTCTGTTGACTTCCTACCACACCAACTTTGTTAATTCTGCTGTCTATTTCCAAATTTAATTTGACATCTTCACTAAATATTGTGCCTAAATAGCTGCTGTTTTACTTGTTCTATAGGTTCTCCATTCAGGATGAAGCTGATGTTTTCAATGTTTCTGCCTATTTTCATTGTCTTTGTCTTTTTATTGCTGATTTTCATACCAAATTTATGACAACAGTTATTCAATTTAGATAAGGAATCTTGCAGACTTGTACAGATTTATTCTGTAGTATAACATCATCTGCATAAAGTAAAGAGCCAAGATTAACATCACCAATTTTGATATCAGATTTAATACCAATTTCCTTCATAATGTGATCCATATAGATAATGAATAACAGTGGAGATAACGTGTACCCTTGTTGCACACCTGATTTTACTTCAAACCATCTTCCTGTACCCTCACATCCAAGCCTAACTACTGACTTACAGCTTAAATATAATGTCCCATTTATACCATATAACTGTAGCATTTTGAAGAGCTTATGTTGATCTGGTAAAGGCAAATGTCTTTATCAGCTCAACAAAACTTAAATACAAATCCTTGTTACATTCCCAGATTTCTCAAGTATTTATCCCAAAGTGAAAATCCTCCTGAAGACCTCTATTTGGCCCAAATCAATCTTGTTCTTCCACAATTTTTCTTAGCTGTTTCTCAAGTATACTTGCATAAATCTAACCAGGAATACTCAGTAGGTAAATATCTCTGTAATTTTTGCATTAGGTTTAATTTCCCTTTTTACAGAAGTCTACTATGAGAGCTCTGCTCCAATCATCTGGAATTTGATCCCCTGACCAAGCCTACTGATTATGCAGTGTGGTCGTGTAAAACTTTTAAAGCTCCATATTTCAGTTTCTTGTGTCGAATATCATTTAGTCCAGCTGCCTTTCCACATTTCAGGTTCGTGATAGCTTTTTCTACTTCAAAGTGCATATATATTCTAGATGTCATTCCTGTTGAATGTTTTCTACCACCATGCTGTAACTGCTTGCTTCATTTAGCAATCTTTCAAAGCAATTACTCCAGTTATCTAGAATATCTTCAGTTTTCATCATCTTTATCATTTGATTCCATTTACAGTACTCTTTTCTCCATTTAATAAATTTTCAATAGCCTCCTTTTTTCAATGGAACATTTTACCATATTCATAATTTTTTTTTTTCCTTACCAATCTTTCCATGGCTTTTGTTTAACTAGTTTTACACAGTGCTTCACTATCTTAAATTTCCCCTCTGTATTGTCTCAGAACACAACCTACTTGCCAGGAATATTTGATATGGTTTGGTCTTTTTCTTGAATACCTCTTTAACTTTCTGAGTTTACTGTGAATTTCTGGTTTTATATGTTTGAAGACAACCTCACCACTTGCTTTTCCAGCTGACTTGATCAACATTTTCTTCAGTGTTCACTACTGAATCTCCACGGTTTGATTCTTGTTTCCATAGTCATTCATAATACTATGTAATGTTTGTCTGTGTATTTTTAGTCTATAGTTCACATTTGAAGTCTGCTTAAACTTGATTCATTTTAAAACTTTCATACATACTCTTCTTTTCAATACAAAATTCAATTTTATCCTATTCAAAACTAAATGGTGATCAATCCCACTTTAAAATCTCCTGTATACTCTTGTATCCTGAACTAGTGGGAAAACATCGCTGTCAACAATAACATAGTCAATGAGACTTTTTTATTTCTTGCATCTTCTCTCCATGTGAATTTGTGCACATTTTTATGTATGAACATGATGATAGTAATAACTAGTCCCTTGAACAGAAATCCTGCAGGTGCTCACCATTATTATTAGCTTTGCTCTTTTCTTCAAATTTTGCCAGAACATTTCTGTATGGGTGATAATCATTTCTTACTCTGCTGTTAAGATCTCCAACAACAACTAACTTTTCCTTTTTTTTTTCATTGAGCCAGCTGCCTTCTGTAATGCCTCAAAAAATTCCTCCACTTCTTCCTTAGTAGAACCTTCTGTGAGACCATAGGCACAAATAAGTCTCATTGTCCAGTCCCCCCATTCTGATATTTGTCTGCATCACTCTACCTGCGATTCAAGGTTATCTTGACATTCAGTGTTGAATACTACGGTTACTCCTTCTTTTCCCCAATTGTTATTACCTGAATATAACATTTTGTATTTGCTGCTTAGAAAGATCTCACCTGGTTTTATCTTCTTTGTTTCAGTCATACCTATTATGTCAATCTGGTTCTTATCCAGTTCTTCTGCTAGTTCCACTTATTTTCAATTGATGCTTCTTATGTTGATAGTACCAACCTTGAATTCTGCTGATATTGAGTTGGTATGTGTTCTGGGATTTGTCCCAGGTGCCATTTTGCTTTGGTTCCTGACAAAACAATGCCTTATTTAACTGGGCAATGCTAGTCGGCATGAAATTCTATCGTGTTTTACCATCATTTTGCATTATGGTTGAAGCCAATAAGAATACAATTTGGTCAGCTAAATTGCAAGTTTCCAGTCCATCTTCTTTCTTTCAGTATCCAGGTAGATACCTAAGAGGGTACACCAGGAGAAGATGAGAAATGGACATTAGGTCAGAAGACCTGGTCAATTCTCTGCATTCCTTAGAAATGTTACATTAAGATCTCCTCCCAGTTATATAGCTTTAATCCTTAAGCACTACTATACTATTTATAATATTATAAATAAATAAACAAAAATATAATAAATTTTTTGCCAGGGTTCCCTGAGACCTGAAAACTATTTCAAAGGTTTCTTTAGGGTAAAAAAGATTGAGGAAGCTGACTAGACTATCTCCAATATTAATAATATATGTTAAACAACAATGGCTTAAAAAGATAACTCCGAGTTACTCCACTGGACACTCTTCTCGTAGACATACATCACTTACAGATACTGGTCAGTCAGTCACAAACCTATTTTGTAGACTGACCCCTTTCAGTTTGTATACTAAACAGGAAGTCTATTATGTGGAATCCAGTCAAATGACTTGGCATTATCAGCAAAATCCAGAAGCATCAATTCCCTCTGCGTAACTCTGTTGTAAGATTATAGAATGTGAGCAGATTGCTGAAACAAGACCAGCCTTTGACAAAACCATGTTTTCCTCCAAATAATAGTTGCAATCTCTGATCGAGAAATTCCACTTCTTTGGTACTAGAATCTTCCATCAGACACAAAGTAGTCTTATTATATGATTTCTCATCTTGAAATTTACCTGCATTACTTCATTTCAAACTGACTCCCATTAAAGACTTTTTTTTTTTCATGTATAATGATGAATAAAATCACTACTCTCTCCTTTCCCTCGTTCCTATAACGAGGTGCCTGAGAATAGCACCTCATATTCATTACCTAGAAGGATCTCAACCTGCCCTGTCTTCTTAGTCTTAATAACACCACTTATGCTAAATATGATCTTTGCAATTTCTCTGATAGCTATTCTATTCCATTGATGCTTCTTATGTGCTGACTTTAAGTTTGGTCTGGGTCAACTGTTTGCCATGGTTACATGACAAAACTGTAGGATGGTCTTGTATAATTCCAGTATAATATCAATGATATACCATTGTAACATATATATTTATTATAGCTCATATGGGATATAAACATTCACTTTGCATACATATACAACAAGTGGATAAAGAATGAATGCTGAATCATAAGCCAGTTGGTTTCTGTATCATTTTTGGGCTAAGTCAAGTCTCCTCCAGTTATATGGTTTTAAGCTATTGTAGTTTAAAAATTGTTTTATGATACAGGATATAATGAGGGTTACTAAAAATTCTTCATACAATACCTGTTAGTTTTTGCATGGTTTACAAGTTTATTTTGTAAATTTTATTTATGAATGGGGAACTCAATGATGGATAGAAAAACATTGAAAATATTTTCAGATACTTTGGAGGCTGAGGTTAGGACACTTTCACAATGAACTATGCTACCTAAGAATAGAGTAGTTTTTTTTTCAGAATGCTTGTTATTTCTTAAAAAAATACTCATGTTATGTCATTACATAACTAAACACATGTAATGACATAACATATTAGTTTCTACACTAGTTATACAATTCATGCAGGAATTTGAAGCAAACAATTTTCCATGCAATGGAGCTGAATATAAAAATGTTCAGCTACCGACAACGTAATTCGAGTTTGAAACAGTAATAATAATGTTTAACAGGTGTACAGATGCATTACTTATCGTTACAAGACTCCCTCCTCCCTTTTTTTTTCTAATTTACTTACACCGATATCTTTTAAGAGCATATCCTCCACAGGTTTTTTCATTTCTCTTATGATGTGCAATTCCACACGTCTCTGTTCCTATAGCAAGAAAGCAAGTAACATGTAACACAGCAATAACATTTTGATTACTTAATTAATTTCATTGTGTTATTTAATAGTGAGTGTGCTGGTCACTTGCACACAAAATTTAGTTGTGCCATCAAATTCTGCCACCCAGCAGTTGTTAGTTTCATTAATGTTTACACACATACATTCCTTTAAATTCAAAATGACATTATTAATCTAACAGTGACAGTATGAAATATATCTAATATGTCTGTCAGTAGACATTTATATTCAACTTCTCACCATCACTCTGCCTAAAAAGCTACCATAAATGTCCTAAAGCCACTTTTTCCCCATTACTATCCATTTCTTGTTCACTAGTAATTGTCACTAGTGAACAAGAAATGGATTACCTCAGAGACATGCAATAAAGAATAGTTACAATACGAAAACTCATAATGTTCCACAAAAGCCACCAGTTTTAAATTAACCCGTTTGATATAATGTTTTGTGTGTGTATGTAATGGGACAGGAAGGGAAAAGGTTGATGTGAAACTGAAAGTTTTTAATGAAGTGGTCAGAAGTCAGATTTGAGTTACAATGCTTGAAATAAAAATAACAAACTTATAAAATTTTATATCAAAAAAGCATTCACAACTCATTCTCATTCCATTCAAAATCTATAAAATGCACATGAATGACTGAACAAGTATGACTCATGTTTTCATAAAGTTCATTCTAACTGTAGAGAAATTGCAGGGATAAAAGGGATGGTTTGTTATTTGCAAATTTCCTTTATAATAGTAATGATTGTGAGATATGCCCAGAACTTTTCAGTAGTATAATTTTCAACCCAATAGTTTTTAAATAAATTCAAATTCCTCACTGTTGTTCTCTGCTCATGCTCATGATGTCTTACAATATGTAATATGAAATATTTGCACAATAAATAATTTCCTACTGTGATACACGGGATTGTATAATTATGGAAACTCCACAGGTCTCACCATACAAGAGAGTCTTCATTTGTAAGCACATTTTAACAATTAAATTTCTGTTATTTATTTCATACAATACACTAGTCATAAAATTTAGATGTTAAATGTTAAACTTTTAGTTATGAACGGTATCCATATATATGAATGGATGGATGTATCTATATCACACAAACCAATGTGCTACAGGTTTTTGTACCTCTTGTGTGTGGGATAAATATTTATATATATATATATCATGTATGACTAGATGTATATGGAATTTTTTTTAGATGATGTTCATTGAAGAATACCACACATTAAGCCAAAAATATGCTTCTCTTATGTTGATAACATTTTCTTTCTCTGGCTATATTAAAATAGATTGTTCTCAGTAAACAAACAAATTCAATACAGTAGACATTTACATTCAACTTCTCACCATCACTCTGTTCTGAAAAGGGTACCAAAGAGCTAGTTTATCACGATTACTACAAACAACAACAACAACTAAAATGAACAAGAAATGGATTACCCCAGAGATATGCTGTAAAGAATGGTTAAAAAATCATAATGTTCCACAAAAGCCACCAAATGTTACCATAAAAATGCAAGATAACAATCACTCAAAGAAGCAATTTTCAGATGTCCACAATTCTAGCATATTCAAATCATTCTGCAAGTATACTGAATATCAGCAGCACTCCTGATCACCCTAACCTATCTTTTCATCATATGCAAATAGTTGTATGCCACATGTCAAATCCTTTCCAATGTCATCGATGTACAGATTGAAAAACAATGGACCAAAGACTGATCTCTGAGGCACACCACTGGTTACCTTGAATCTTGCAGATTTACATCCCCCATATATAACTTTTTGATAACTGTCTGTCAGCCATCCTCTTATCCATGCCAATAGTTTATAATTCAATCCCCATTCTCCAATTTATGCAAGTCTTCCATGCTGGTAAAAGCCTTAACAAAAATCCAAATGTATCAGTCTATCCATTCCCTTATCTAAATTGGTAACATTATTATAGAATGTGAGCAACTGCTAAAACACGACATTCCTTTAGTAAACCCATGCTGTTCATTGCAAATTAGAGATTTTTTGTCAACCATTTCTGAATGCAAGCAATAGCTAACTTGTCCAAAATCATCACCAGCATTTCTCAGATACTGATTAGTTAACATTTGGATACGTCGGTCTTTGCACCACCCTTATGCAATAGGACTACCATACATTCTTTCCACTCCTGTGGCATTCTCCCTGTTCTGAGACTTGAATTATATAGCCGGGTCAAGGAGATGGCCACGTCAGCTGAATGCTCTTTTAATCCCTTAATTATCTCTTAATTAGAGATAGCATTTAAATGTTTTTGGTGTAGGTAAGCTAGAGAGACTGTTACTGGAAGTAAGAGATATGTGGAAAGGCAGAGTAGGCAGGCTTGTGAATGAATGGAATGAAAAAACAAGAACAGGGAAATCGGTGTGCGAGAAATGTGAACGAGTAGATAAAGAATTATGATAGCCTTATTATTATTATGATGTGGGGAGGAAGTGTTTGGATATAGGGAGGATTCTAAGATTGGAAGTCAAAGAGAGGAATGGCCAGGTAAAGATATGCAGGAGTTGCATTCAAGAAGTGGTATTGGTGAAATTTGTTATAGAACCAGAAATGTTCGCTCATGAAAGGCAGATATATCTGAAATAAGGGGAATGAAGTGTTGCATTGAGTGAGTTCATTCTCCCAAATACTGTTGAAATAAGAGAGATGTGGTTGCAAGAGCATGACATGTAGAAATACAGAGGAGGGAGAGGAGTGCTTCAAGAACTTTCAAGAGAGCAGAAAGGGAGAGGAGTGCTTCACAAGGCAGAATGAAACATTTAGTCGGATACTGCTATAGGCCTGGTAATGTGGAGGGCAGTGAGAAGGAAATGTACAAATAAGTAAAGGATTATGTAAGTACTTCGAAAAATTACTAAATGAAACAAGCAGTGATAAAAAACAACAGTGATAAAAAACACTCAACAGGCATGCAATCAGGAATACATGTTCCATACTTGAAGTAGAAAAAGCCATTAAAAGCCTGAAATTTATTTTCTATGTTCATTACCAAAGTCTTCCACTGACTTTTGTTTAGCTTTCTTACATTTGCCTCTGTATTCTCTAAGAGCACAAGCTGACTTATTCACCAGGAACTTTCAATAAGCTTTCTTCATTTCCTTCACTGCCACTTTAACTTCCTGTGCATGCCATGGAGTTCTGATTTTTTTATCCTTCCAGCAAACAACCTCAGCACATGCCTCTTTGGCTGAATCAATTAATGTTTTCTTCAGGGCTTGCCACTGAATATCCACGGTTTGGATCCTGTTCAAAATCTCTTTCATTTTTTCTTGAATAACGTTTGTGTATTTCAGTTTACAGTTCACACCTAACAGCTACTAAACTTTTATTCACTTTAAAGTTTTCTTACATGTTCTTTTCAGTATGAAATTAAATTTTATCCTGCTCAAGACTAAATGGTGATCACTTCCAATTTCAAATCCTCCGTACACTCTAGTGTCCTGCACCAGTGAGAAAACATCAATATCAACAATAACATAGTCAAATGAGACTTTACTTATTCCCTGCCTATGAATTTGTGCACATTTTTATGTTGGAAAATTGTGTTAGTAATATCCAGTCCATGTCCTGAGCAGAAATCCAACAGGTATTTGTCATTATTATTAGCTTTGCTCTTTTCTCCAAATTTTCCCAAAATATTTCTTGTCTGACAATCATTGCCAACTTTGCTATTTAGATCTCCAACAAGGACCAACTTTTCCTTCTTAGTGTGTCAGTTGCATTCTCTAAAACGTCAAAAAATTCCTCCACTTCTACCTTAGTGGAAACTTCTGTGGGACCATAGGCACAAACAAATGTTCATGTCCAGTTCCCCCATTCTGATATTTGCCAACATCACTTTACTTGATATTGCTGTCATTCAAGAAGATTAGTCTTGTATTTAGTATTGAATACAGTATCTACTCCTCCTTTTCCATGATTGTTATTGCCTGAATATAACATTTTGAATTTATTGCTTAGAAAGATTTCAGCAGTTTTTGTCTTTTAGACAAAAACTGATAGATATCTATCTTGAAACGTTTAATGAGTGTATACCAGTTAACCTAGGAAAGAGGCAAACTCCCAAAGATTTGTTTTTTACTATGCAGATCAGTATCCAGACATATGAGAATTGGTTTGGATTTTGTATTTGCCACACCTCAGTCCTGTGTTATGTGCATTTAGTTTGGCTCCTGAGGATGCCTGGTATTGTTGGCATGCTCTGGTGGGGAACTGTTTTAGTATCAAGGGCAAAAATTGCTAATTTAAATACTTCTGTAGGCGACTGGCAAATTTTAACTCTTATATAGTGTATGTAGAGTGCAATATATATCTCAATACGTGAAGGTGCAACATTCTCATCTATTATGGTATCTTTTAATTAGAATTGATTAGACATAATTTTAACAATCATGCAAAGGCTATATTTAATTTATTTAAAAAATGATATTTATTTTATTTTAACTGAGAACTTTATTAAAACAATAATAGCATAATAAATATTTCATCAAAGTTAATGAAGCTTACCTTTAATCTTAAAACTTTTTAGTGAGAAGGCTGAAACTGCTTTTTTTGTGAAAGCTTAGAAATATTAGCCACCCTCGATGAGACGGCTACTCATAGTTCCCCTTATAAATATTGCCATTTGTGCAGTATTTGACAGATCAGTAGTCTCATCGATGGCTAATGAGTAAAACACAAATTCTGCTGAATCTACTTTCAAAGAAGTTTGGATGTCATCAGCGATATCTTTAATATGGTCAGAAACAGTTCTTCTCGATAGGCTAATATTTTTAAATAAACTCAGTTTTTTCTGGACATAAAATCTCGATGGCAGTAAGGATGCAATCGTTCACAAACTCACCTTCACTATGGGTTTTAAGTTTTTTAGTAATTTGTTCACACAATGCATAACTAGCTTGAGTTACAGATGGTCTTTCCTGAATAAGATTTTTAAAAAGAGATTGGCTTTTGATTATATTTTCTTTCAAAGTCGTTATCTTGTCTAAACGTTCTGATCCTTTTAAATTTTCATATTTCTTATGCTTACTCAAATAATGTCGTTCAAGATTATTGTTTGCAAACTACAACATGTTCGTTACAAATAGGACAAATACACTTGTCATTAATTTCAATAAAGAAGTATAGTTCTGTCCATTTTTCACAAAACAGAGCACATTCACCACTTTTTTTATGCTTTTCACTACAACTTGTCATTAAAAAAAATAAATTGAATAAAGTTGTCAACTGGCTAATTACAAGGCACTTGCAGTACTGCATGAGAAAAACAAAGTCAAAATGTGTTGACACACGGGAAAATGTTATGCGGTAATTGGGAAGCAGCCAATCAAAGAAAGTCTGAACTTTTCTTGCGATAAATGCTCCTGATTTCTTTTTATTTTAATGGCTGGTCTTGATTTGATGGGTGACAGACGTATAATGATCATATTTTATGTAATATAGTTATTCTTGATTTTGTATATTTAATTATTTAAATTTAAATAAATTTAATTATAATAAATTTAAGTTATAAAATTTTATTTACATGTATATGCGAGTACATCAGCAAAGGGGCAAATTGAAATAGAATCGTGGGTGAAATTTCGCCTGCAGGTGAGGGGGGGGGGGGTTCCCCACCCCTGCTCTTGACACTCACTGGAAATGTTTGTGTTATATAAATTCTCTTTTCTTCAACCTATAACTGAAACATCTCCTCAGAATATGCTGTCAGGGTTACACCGGTAAGAAAGTTTAGGATGAGAAGCCCTAAGCTATGTGTTTACCCCGTGGTTTCGAATCCCGCCGTGGGCATAGATGTTCGTGATTGCCTGTGAAATACTAGAGTGGTGGTCAGTAGATGGAGTTGGTGTAGATCAGTGTTCCTCAAAATTCAGATATCCACGTCATCCTTCTTAAATTTTCATTATTATCAAGTACCCCCTAGTTAATTAATTAACAAATAAATTAATTAATTAAAATTAATAAATATATTAATTAAAATTAAATATCTATTTTATTTGAATTTATATGTTAATGTAAACAAAAAATATGATTTATTTTTAAATTTGTTCTCTAGAGATGTCAGATGACACACTCATCAATTTCATTTGATCCAGATGAAATATAAACGTTTTCTTGTTGCTTACAGCTGCTTATATTTGCTATATTGCTCTCTTTTGGGGGTTTTATAAATCCAATCTTTAACCAATGATCCATACGTAAGAATTTGAAAGCTAAAAAAAAATACTGTACATACTCGAATATAACTCTAAATTTTTTCCCAAAATTAAAGCTAAAAAATCGTCTTGCGAGATACATGCGGGAATTTTCGGAAACTAAAGTTTTCAGAAAAAAAAAAACTGAAAATGGTGCAACTTACCAAGAAGCTCCTACTCGCTATCACTACTTTTGGCATCGAGAACAGTTGATTTGTGTGCATCTTCAAAGTCATCTACCCAAATAGCGTAATCTTCTTTCCCATTATTTCAAGCAAAATTACCAGTAATTTACAAGACTTGAGATATGTAGAGCAGCGAAGAACTGCATATAATTGGTGCGGTATTAACAAAAGATCGTGCGAACCAAAGACAAATTAGCATTTCACCAGTTGAGTTGAAATGCTAATTCTCTTCAATTGAATTCCATAATATCTGTCTGAAACACATTCACTATATATTTCTTAGTTTTACCACGTTAACGACAGGTGTGGTGTCAAGCAAAACCATATGTTCCACCGGCAACATATGATTTTGTTTGGTCTATAGAGCAGTTTCTGTTGGAGAGGGGATGTGATTCATTAGTTAGTGCCGTTATATTCTGATTGTCTCCAATTGCACTGTTTGTTGAAAAATATGACTCCTTTAATTATGCATAGCCGAAATTTGCCACATACCCCCCCCCCCCCCCCCCAACAAACTTTCGCATACGATTTCGGTATGCATACCACACTTTGAGAAACACTGGTGTAGATGATGTGGTTCCATATAGATGGTGGATTGAGTGGTGGAGACAGAGTTGTAGAGTAGGTGCCCATCCTCGATGAGTCTTTGGATGCGTCGGAGATGTCACATAAAAATAATTTATACAATTTTTTGGTGTATTTTCATAATTTGTTATTTTTTAAAGGAGAATTTTTACATCTGCAATCAATAATGGTACAACATGACAAAATTTCATGCCAGCTGCGGCGTTGCCCGATTAAACAAGGCCCCCCTTGTTTTCGCCAGGGAACCATGCCGAACAGCAAAAAGTCAGCTACTGGAACAAATCTGAAAATACACCCAAACTCAACATTATCAGAGTTAAAGATCGGTACTATCAACATAAGAAGCCTGAATGGCAAAGAAATGGAGCTAGCTGAGGAATTAGATAAGTAACAGATCGACATAATAGGAGTGACTGAAACAAAAAAGACAAAAACTGGTGAGATCTTTCTGAGCGATAAATACAAAATGTTATATTCAGGCAATGACAATCAAGGAAAAGAAGGAGTAGCCATACTATTCAACACAAAATACGAGGCTAATCTTCTTGAATGGCAGTCAGTCTCAAGTAGAGTAATGTGGCCAAATATGAGAATGGGAAACTGGACAATGAGACTTATTTGTGCCTATGGTCCCACAGAAGGATCTACTAAGGAAGAAGCGGAAGAATTTTTTAAGGCTCTAGAGAAAGTTACTGACTCAAAGAAAAAGGAAATGCTAGTCCTTGTTGGAATCTAAATAGCAGAGTAGGAAGTGACTGTCAGACATACAAAAATATTTTGGGAAAATTTGGAGAAAAGAGCAATGCTAATAATAATGGCAAATACCTGTTGGATTTCTGTTCAGGACATGTACTGGTTATTATTAACACCATGTTCCAAAATAAAAACGTGCAAAAATTCACATGGAGAGAAGAGGCAAGGAATAAGAAAAGTCTCATTGACTATGTTATTGTTGATAATGATGTTTTCTCTCTGGTACAGGACACCAGAGTGTACAGAGGATTTGAAATTGGAAGTGATCACTATTCAGTCTTGAGCAGGTTAAAATTGAATTTCATATTGAAAAGAAAAACATGTAAGAAAGTTTTAAAGTGAATAAAAGTTGAGCAGCTCTCAGATGTGAACTGTAGACTAAAATACACAAAGTTTATTGAAAAAAAAATGAAAGAGTTTGAGAACAGGAACCAAACCTTGGAGATTCAGTGGCAAGCCTTGAAGAAAACCCTGATTGATTCACCCAGAGAGGCATGTGGTGAGGTTGTCTGCAAGGATAGAAAAATCAGAACTCCATGGTGGACGTACGAAGTTAAAGAGGCAGAGAAGGAAAAGAAGAAAGCATATCAAAAGTTCCTGGCAAATAAGTCAGCTTTGTCTCTGTATTCTCTAAGAATACAGAGACAAATGTAAGAAAGCTAAAAATCAGCTTAACAAAAGTCGTGGGGGGACTTTGGCAAGAACATAGAAAATAAATATCAAGAAGGTGGTAAGATATTCTGGAGGTTGTTGAAGAGGCTTAGAAATGGAGGAAAGAGTGCTGTAAAAGGAGACATGAAAACAGGAGAAAAAGATATCCTTGAAGTATGAAGTGATTACTTCGAAAAATTGCTAAATGAAACAAGCAATGATAGCACAGTGGCAAAAAAACACTCAACAGGCATAGTCAGGAATACATATCCATACTTGAAGTAGAAAAAGCCATCAAAGGCTTGAAATGTGGAAAGGCAGCAGGAGTAGATGATATTCGACCAGAAATGCTGAAGTATGGTGTGGACAAAGGAACGAATCGTCGATGATTGGATTAGAGCTCTCATAGTACCCATATATAAAAAGGGAAATAAAACTGAATGTGAGAATTACAGAGGTATTTCCCTACTGAGTGTTCCTGGCAAGATTTATGACAGTATACTTGAGAAACGGCTGAGAAGAATTGTGGAAGAAAAGTTTGGTGTAGAACAAGACGGATTCAGGCCAAATAGAAGCTGTCAGGATCAGATCTTCGCTTTATGACAAATAGTTGATAAAGCATGGGAATATAACAAAGATATGTATTTAAGTTTTGTCGATCTCCAAAAGGCATATGAGAAGGTGCCAAGAGAGAAGCTATTCAATACGCTGCAGTTATATGGTGTCAATGGGGCATTATATCAAGCAATACTTAGTCTTTATTTGAGTTGCAAGTCAGCAGTTAGAATTGAAAGAAGTACAGGAAGATGGTTTAATGTTAAATCTGGTGTGAGACAAGGATGTACATTATCCCCTCTGTTATTCATTATCGATATGGATCACATTATGAAGGAAAGTGGTATTAAACACGATATCAGAATTGGAGATGTTAACGTATGCTCTTTGCTTTATATGGACGATGTTATATTTCTAAATAAATCCGCTACAAGTTTGCAAGATTCTCTGACTAAATTGAATAGCTGTTGTAATAGATATGGTATGAAGGTCAGCAATAAAAAGACAAAGAAAATGAAAATAGGCAGAATTATTGAAAATGTCAACTGTGTTGTGAATGGAGAACCTGTGGAACAAGTAAAACATTTCAGCTACTTAAGCACGATTTTAGTGAAGATGGTAAATTAAATATGGAAATAGACAACAGAATCAACCAAGCTAGTATGGTATGAAGTAAATTGAATAAATTCATATGGAATAAGAGAGAAATTAGTCGGAACACTAAATTAGCTGTATACAAGACAGTGTTCAAACCAGTGTTTACTTATGGATCTGAGAGCTGGGTCACATGGATCTGGATCACATTATGAAGGAAAGTGGTATTAAACACGATATCAGAATTGGAGATGTTAATGTATGCTCTTTGCTTTATGAGGACGATGTTATACTTCTAAATAAATCCGCTACAAGTTTGCAAGATTCCCTGACTAAATTGAATAACTGTTGTAATAGATATGGTATGAAGGTCAGCAATAAAAAAAACAAAGACAATGAAAATAGGTAGAATCGTTGAAGGTCAGCAATAAAAAGACAAAGACAATGAAAATAGGCAGAATCATTGAAAATGTCAACTGTGTTGTGAATGGAGAACCTGTGGAACAAGTAAAACATTTCAGCTACTTAGGCACGATTTTTAGTGAAGATGGTAAATTAAATATGGAAATAGACAACAGAATCAACAAAACTGGTATGGTAGGAAGTCAAATGAATAAATTCATATGGAATAAGAGAGAAAAGAAATTAGTCGGAACACTAAATTAGCTGTATACAAGACAGTGTTCAAACCAGTTTTTACTTATGGATCTGAGAGCTGGGTCAGAAGTAAAACACTTGACCAAAGAATAGAGACCTCAGATATGAGAGTCCTGAGAAAGATTAGAGGCGTGAACAGATGGCATTAATGGCAATATCATATTAAAAACGAGGATATTAGAAAAGACATTGTCAGCATCTAGGAATGCGTTAGCAGAGATAATCTCAGGTGATATGGTCACTTAAACAGAAATGGGCAATGAAAGATTAGCAAAACAAGTCTTCTCTGCTAGGTTAGCAGGAAAAAGACCCAGAGGAAGACCAAGAAATAGGTGGATTGATATAGTATAAAGTGCCTTAGACGACAGAAATATAAGATCTGATAATGCTGGAATCTTGACAAGTAACAGACTGATTTGGAGGAAAATTGTTGATAGGAAGTTAGTAATGATGTAAATTTTTCATGTAGTACTATCATATCCTGTATACACCCCTCGAGGGTATATGTCAGGAATTTGATGATGGTGCAATTAAAATTCTAATAGCTGTATGGCTGTCCTTCAGGGAAGAGTTGGTTCAGGAAACTTCAAGAGCAGAAGAGTAGGGGCATGGAGCTAAGATGAGGGACTAGCACAGAGAGTGAGCAGATTCTGGTCCAAGTGTAGCTTTAGACAGTGCCCCCCCCCCCCCCCCCAAGATTTCTAATTTGGGCTCACTCCAAGCATGCTCTAGCAGAGGAAGCAGCAGCAGAAGATTGGGAAGTTTCCACCAGATGTATTTCCATCAGATTCGGTTGATTGGGAAGTTTCCACCAGTTCCATGTACTATCCAACAGCAAACCTGAAAAAAGCTGCTTCACTACTGTATTCTTCAATGGAGCAGTTATTGGCTCCCCAGTTCAATAATAACAGTGTGTTTGTTCTGCATGCCTAGCAAGGCCATCATCTGCACTATACACTGAAAGAAAGGGGAACAGGAAATGGAAAGTGATAACAGACACTACAAACCTCCAAAAACCGGAGTGATGGTATTTCGCCAGGTGATGAAATACCATCACTGTATTTTCCAGAGGAAATGCCAACTAACGAAGATATACTCTTAAGGTTAATGACCAAAAAAGATAATGAATCTTCTTATATAGAACACTTGATTTTAATACACTATAAACATTAACATGAACCACTATCAAGCCTGTCATCATGGCACAAGACATGTAAACTGGACATATTGCTCTTGTTAGTCAGTTAAAGTTCTAAATATAAAATATTCTGTGTTCAGAGCCTTTTTAAAAAGCAGTTTTTATTTATTTATCAAAGATTTCTTTGAAAGCAAATCTTTCAAAGACTTCTTGAATGATCTGCTTTTAAAGACGCCAAAAATACATAATGAGATTTTGTAACAAGCAAATGAGGCTTCCCAGCATTCCTGAGAGCATAGATCAATTCATTTTATCGTCACGAATCCTCATGTTTTCATATTAAGTAGTTAATACATTTAAACAGACATGACAATAATTCAGAGATTAATTATATGAATATCAATATATTATATGTTTACCATTCTTTTCTCCTTGTTCATTCTCTTCTCATATAAAATTTCCTCCCTTTTTCTTTCTCGTTCCTACAAACAAAAAACAAATTTATTAATGTATATCAATATTAAGAATTTTCTGAAATATTCACACAGCTCCTGATAGTAGATAATCAAGTGAGAAAAAAGAAAGCAAGATGATCGAGCGTCTCCTGTATTCAAACATGGAGCTAAAAATGATTAATATACTTGTTAATTAAAATTTATTATATTTGAAAGGTACTAATCAGACAGCCTGAATACTTTCAATGGTAACAATCATAGAGTATTTAATACAGAGCTTGATGATTGATGTAGAAATAACATGAGTTTGGAAATAATGCTGAATGTGAAGCACTATGGTACTTAGTTGACATAAGATATATAAGTGGGATATTCAGTCATAACAGAGTTATGGCCACCTGACTAATAACATGATTATATTGAGATGTTCAATGACACAAATACATAATAAATATGGATTTTTTTTTTTTAAATGTTGCACCTGCCCACAAAAACTGATTTGCAAACCTATAGCACATTACAGATACATAATTTGATAACACAAGTAAGAAACAGAAGACATGATGTTACTCATCATTCATGTTCAGTGTTTCTCATCATTCATGCAACAAGTGAAAAGCCAATAGGAAAATGCCACCCTTCTTTATTCAAAAAGTGAAACTGGAAGGATCTCCCAAAACAAACAAGGAGCTTCATTCTGGTGAAGTGATATCAGGACTTGATGTTCCAGATTAGGAGATATGTTCAAAGCAAGGTGCATCCTGAATACACAGGGATGGCCATCTGATTCCAACCAGGAACATCATCCTTACTTTTGATATACCCAAGTCTCTAACATCTATAAAAGTAGGGTAACTCAACTGTCTTGTTAAACTGTGCATCCTTAATCCACTGAGATGCTTAATGTCAGAAATATGGGCATACACAAACTGCTTGTGCCTTATATGATAGTAAAGAGCAGGATAACAAATCTTGCTCTGCAAAGAAAGCTAAATGTGTCAAATGTCAGAAAGAGACCATCCAGCCTACTCAGGAGTGGAAAGATGAAAAAGAAATACAAAAGTTTAAACAGAATAAAATCTATCATACCAGGGTGATAAATGGAAGTTAACCACGAATACACTGTCCTGAGACCCTCTTATGCTGAGAAGGTGGCAGTTAAGAAATTGCCAACAATGAATCTGATTCATATCTATTCCACGATTTGATAATTTCACTATATATGAAATTTATGATGGTGAGTGCTTCTCTGTAGAGATCAAACTCTCGATCTACGATCTCACTCCAGAAAAACTGGAGTGAGATTATAGATCGATCTCACTCCAGTTGGTCGCATTCAATAAGAACCCACATTCTAAGTAATTATGGAAAGGATATCACTTAAAGATAAACCATCAGACACCCCTGCAGAAAAAAATAGATACTTCAGTATCCACAGAAAGTAATTAAACTTACTACATGATCCTGACACATCAGATGATGAACTGAGCAATTTTTCAGAGGAAGATGGATGTTGGCCATGCCAAAATCAATGGATAATTATAAAACTGACAAAGGTAAGCCCTCAACCAGCCAAAAATTGGACGTCTACAACACCAAACAACAGGAAAATATTTACAAGGGAACTGTCATGGGTTTTGGTAGACTATCGATGATATCAAATTTGGCTGCAGAAACACAAGACTTTCTCTTTCTGTCCACAGAAAATATATTTAAAACCCAGACCCTATTAAGAGATAAATAAGATGGAACCTGATAATCTTATATTGCAACTACCTCAGCCCATACTTCACATGGGCTGAGGTATGATAGATTTTATTCAGTTTTAATCTTTTGTATTTCTTTTTCATCTTTCCACTTCTAAGTAGGCTGGATGATCTCTCTCTGACAGTCGACACATCTTTGCAGAGCAAGATTTGTTATCCTGCTCTTTACCACTATATAAGGCATAAGCAGTAGTGTCACAACAAGCAGTTTGTGCAAGCTGAATGGGTGATTTTAATGAACACATTAAATGTATGAGGTCATACATTTAATGTGTGGACCTCATACATTAAATGTCAAATGTATGAGGTCGTATCATTGAGCAAATCCTTCTTCCACATTCCTACTTACTCGTGTTCTGCAACTGATCTTACAGTCTGCTTCCGCTGCTGTTTTTCCACTGCTCATGCAGGATATTGAAGAGAACATCTGTGGAAGTGACCATTTGCCTGTTATTTGTACCATGTCTTTACAAGAAGCATGTTCTCCTAAATGAATGTTCAAGTTAAAAAATGGGCCAGGCTAACTAGAGTGCTTTTTCCCATGTTGCAAAATGTATTGCTCAAGCAGTCAGGCAAACACCTATTAACGAAGTGATGAAGTTGTATGTAATGTAATCATTAAATATAATAATGTATATGTAACAAATTATGTTCAGGTAGCAACAGCCGCAATTCCAAAATCATCATCATCTCGATTTCCATTTCATCCAAAGACTCGGTGGAAACCAGACTGTCAAGCAGCCGAGAAAAAGATCAAGACACAGAGTACATTTCATAGATACCCTACCACATCAAATTTAACAGCAATTAGATGTACTGGGGAGAGAGCATACATGTGAAATGTCAGAGTGAAAAACAATCTTGGGTTGTCAACACAACCAGTGCAAAACTATGTGGGATAAAATCCAGAAAACGAAAAGTAGATATAAAATACACTGCATGTCCACCTTGGAATTTAATGGATGTGTCGTTGCTGCTGATCCTAAAGCCATTGCAAACACTTTAGAGAAAATTTTGCTAGTATCTCAGCAACAGCTTCATATCTTCCCAAATTCTTTTTTTTTTTTATTATGTGAAACATCTAAGGACTCATCACAAGAGGGTACTCTAGTCTACTCCACTACAAACATCTCACCATCTCTCCTACAGTTAAATTCTCCAACTACACACAATAACACTACTGCTACCATTCAGCACCATCTACTGCCTGTTACCACCTTTAAACCTGTTACCAGATTTTTTTTTGTCTAGTTTGCATGTGTTCTCATCACTGATTTGCCTGTATGTGGGATGAAAAATCTGAGTATCTGGAAGAAAAACTGCTACCTCTGTATGAGAGTGGTTAACTCACCTTCAATTGAAAAAGTCAATATAAAGATTCCTCTCATTTACAAGATTCAAATGCAGGTCTTTTCCAACTTAATGGATATGTTGTTGCTGATCGTAAAACCATTGCAGACAGTGGGAGAAAATTTTGCTAATATCTCAGCAGCAAATTCATATCCTTCAGAATTCTTAATATTTAAAGAAGAACAACAACCAAAAACAGCAGTTAAACTTTTCTTCCAATGGATTAGAGCTGTATAACATTATCATCTCATGTCTGGATGGCATCCATGAGATGATAAAATATCTGTCATCTTCTTTTAATATACAAAAGAATATTTATGGAGGAAGAGTTTCTGGATTCTTGGCATATGTCAACTGTCACTGCCATCCAAAAACCAGGAAAGGATTTTTGCCCAAGCAAACAATTACAGACCTATTGCTCTGACCAGCTGTCATTATAAGATACTGGAGAAAATGGTTAGTGCTGGACTACTCTGATATTTAGAGAGCAATGATCATCTCTCCAATGAACAACGTACCATTAATAGACAAAATTCAACTCTGGACATTCTGTCCATTTAGAAACATGTATAAGAGACACATTCCTGAAATGAAGACATGGTTTCAGTGCTATTTGACATGAAGAAAGCATATGACACACCCTGCAAATATGGCATATTAATATTAAAAGATCTCTATCTAGGTCTCAGAGGACATCTTCCTATGTTTATTAATTATAATTTTTTATTTACTTATGTAATTTTATATATATATATATATATATATATATATATATATATGAAGAATTGAATGACCAGAACCGAGATTTAAGTAAAAAGGTTTTAATATAAAAACACTACTAGTTTCGGCCTGTAACAGCCTTCATCAGGTGACATTATAAAAAAAAGAAAAAACACTAAACACTGAAGGTTAAAAGACTATGAACAACATAGAGAGTCTCTAAAACTAATTAGCATGAAAACGTTGTAGTTATATTTAAAGCTGTTCTTTCGTTTGTTGCATTGTTGGAAGAGTGCGTGCTTGCAGCATCACGTGAATACCAGTACATGATTACAGCTGAATGACTATCTGGGAGGTTGTAGCTCAAGTTATTATTTAGATGAACAGGGTTGAAGATGATTTCTCTAGATTCCATGATTTTTCTCTCTAGTTCATCATTGCAACGGAAGATGTTAGTAGTTTTTTGCCAGCAGAGCTCTACTCCAATCATCGGGAATTCATCCCTCTGTCCAGGCTTTCTGAACTATGCAGTGCAGTCACTGTAAGACTTTCAAAGCACCATACTTCAGCATTTCTGGTCGAATATCATCCACTCCTGCTATTTGACTAGAAATGCTGAAGTATGGTGGTATAAAAGTCTTACAGTGACTGCACTGCATAGTTCAGAAAGCCTGGACACAGGGACGAATTCCTGATGATTGGAGTAGAGCTCTCATAGTACCCATATATAAAAAGGGAAATAAAACTGAATGTGAGAATTACAGAGGTACTTCCCTACTAAGTGTTCCTGGCAAGCTCTATGCAAGTATACTTGAGAAACGATTGAGAAGAATTGTGGAAGAAAATCTGGGTGAAGAACAAGCTGGATTCAGGCCAAATAGAGGCTGTCAGGATCAGATCTTCACTTTACGACAAATAGTCGAGAAAGCATGGGAATATAAAAAAGATCTGTATTTAAGTTTTGTCGATTTGGAAAAGTCATATGACAAGGTGCCAAGAGAGAAGCTATTCAATACGCTACAGTTATATGGTGTCAATGGGGCATTATATCAAGCAATACTTAGTCTTTATTTGAGTTGTAAGTCAACAGTTAGAATTGAAGGAAGTACAGGAAGATGGTTTAATGTTAAATCTGGTGTGAGACAAGGATGTACATTATGAAGGAAAGTGGTATTAAACATGATATCAAAATTGGAGATGTTAATGTCAGCAATTTGCTTTATGCGGATGATGTTATACTTCTAAATAAATCTCTTACAAGTCTGCAAGATTCTATGACTAAATTGAATAACTGTTGAAATAGATATGGTATGAAGGTCAGCAATAAAAAGACAAAGACAATGAAAATAGGCAGAATTATTGAAAATGTCAACTGTGTTGTGAATGGAGAACCTGTGGAACAAGTAAAACATTTCAGCTACTTAGACACGATTTTTACTGAAGATGGTAAATTAAATATAGAAATAGACAACAGAATCAGCAAAGCTGGTATGGTATGAAGTCAATTGAATAAATTCATATGGAATAAGAGAGAAATTAGTCGGAACACCAAATTAGCTGTATACAAGACAGTGTTCAAACCAGTTTTAACTTATGGACCAAAGACTAGAGACCGCAGATATGAGAGTCCTCAGAAAGATTAGAGGAATGAACAGATGGCATAAATGGCAATATCATATTAAAAACAAGGATATTAGGAAAGAACTTGACATTGTCAGCATCTAGGAATGCGTTAGCAGAGCTAATCTCAGGTGGTATGGTCACTTAAATAGAATGGGAGTCAAAAGATTAGCAAAAGAAGTGTTCTCTGCCAGGTTGGCAGGAAAAACAACCCAGAGGAAGACCAAGATATAGGTAGATTGATACAGTACAAAGTGCCTTAGATGATAGAAATATAAGATCTGATAATGTTGGAGTCTTGACAAGTAACAGACTGATTTGGAGGAAAATGGTAGATAGGAAGTTAGTAATGATGTAATTTTTTCATGTAGTACTATAATATCCTGTACACCCCTTGAGGGTACATGGCAGGAATTTGATGATGATGACTTTGGTTTTCATCATTAGGATTAGCCGAGAAAATGATATATGACTTGATAATGTACTGGCTCGCTGTCTCTTGTAAGTAATGTTCCTCATGTGTTCTTCCATATGCAATTCGACAGATTTGTCTGTCTGCCCAAAATAAGGAATATCACAATTACACAATATTTTATATACACCAGGGTATATGAGTTGATGATGACAAGGTTTTGGGTGGCTTATTAAGAAACGGATCTTTGGAAGTGGAGTGAACAAGGTTCTGATATTGTACTTCTGTAAGGAATACATATGTTGCCTTTGAATCTATTTGTTTCTTCTGAGTGATGTCTAGGAGAATTAAGATGGAATTTTTCAATGATTCTCTTGGAATATCCATTAACTTCGAAAGAAGTTTTCAGATGGTTTATTTCTGTAAGAAGTTCATTTGGGTCATCCAGAAGAGAACGGGCTCTATGTCCCAAGGTGGAAATTATTCCAAGCTTATGAGGAGGGAAATGATTGGACTGACTATGCAGATATCTGTTGGTATGTGTGGGCTTTCTATATATCGATATTTTGAATTTACCAGAACAGCGAGTCAGTTTGACATCAAGAAAAGGTAAGGAATTATCCGTTTCAAGCTCGGCAGTAAACTTAATACTTTGATGTCGGCTATAGAGATGTTCTGGGAAAACCATAAGGGATTCATGTCCATGGCTCCAAATAATGAAGACATCATCTACATAGCATTTCCAAACTTTAGGTGTTAAAATAAAGGAAGAGATAGCCATGGTTTCAAAATCCTCTAAGTAAATATTTGCGAGTACAGGGGATAAAGGAATACCCATAGCCAGTCCATGATCATGGACTGGCTATGGATAAACAGTCCATGTTCATCTGGTAAACTCAAAATATCGATATATAGAAAGCCCACACATACCAACAGATATCTGCATAGTCAGTCCCATCATTAACCTCCTCATAAGCTTGGAATAATTTCCACCTTGGGACATAGAGCCCGTTCTCTTCTGGATGATCCAAATGAACTTCTTACAGAAATAAACCATCTGGAAACTTCTTTCGAAGTTAATGGATATTCCAAGAGAATCATTGAAAAATTCCTTCTTAATCCTCCGAGACATCACTCAAAAGAAACAAATAGATTCAAAGGTAATATATCTATTCCTTACATAAGTACAGGAAGTAAGTACAGTATCACATAAATTAGCAAAAGTTCTAAGAAAATACAATATCAGAACCTTGTTCACTACACTTCCAAAGATCCGTTTCTTAATAAGCCACCCAAAACCTCGTCATCATCAATTCAAATACCCTGGTGTATATAAAATATTGTGTGATTGTGATATTCCTTATTTTGGGCAGACAGACAAATCTGTCGAATTGCGTATGGAAGAACACATGAGGAACATTACTTACAAGAGACAGCGAGCCAGTGCATTATCAAGTCATATCCTTTTCTCGGCTAATCCTAATGATGAAAACCAAAGTTACAAAGTCTACTGGGAAAAATCGACTAACATCTTCCGTTGCAATGATGAACTAGAGAGAAAAATCGTGGAATCTAGAGAAATCATCTTCAACCCTGTTCATCTAAATAATAACTCGAGCTACAACCTCCCAGATAGTCATTCAGCTGTAATCATGTACTGGCGTTCACGTGATGCTGCAAGCACGCACTCTTCCAACAATGCAACAAACGAAAGAACAGCTTTAAATACAACGTTTTCATGCTAATTAGTTATAGAGACTCTCTATGTTGTTCATAGTCTTTTAACCTTCAGTGTTTAGTGTTTTTTCTTTCTTTTATAATGTCACCTGATGAAGGCTGTTACAGGCCGAAACTAGTAGTGTTTTTATATTAAAACCTTTTTATTTAAACCTCGGTTCTAGTCATTCAATTCTTAAGAAAAATATGTATGTTAACCGAGTTAATGATCATTCTTTCACACACACACACACACACACATATATATATATATATATATATATATTTATATTAAGGATACCAAGTAATTTTATAAACTTGGTTTTTTTACTCCTCCTCCCAAGTAAGCAAAACAGTTAAGTTTGCGCTTGAACGTAGTTCAAGTCTAAAGGTAGTGCAACACCAGGGCAACTCGTTGTAAAGATGGGTAAGCTCTGATCACTATTCTTAGTATTTCCCATAATGTAAAACACATCTCACTAAAAGAGGTATACTGTTATACATTATGGGTGTGTGTGGGGGGATCACTATCCAGACCGGTTTCAACCTTTTTTGAAGTCTCCTCAGTGAGTAGCTAGACCCTGAAATACCAAGGTTTTTTTAGTAATACAGAGCCTTATCAACAATAAGAGGCTCTGGATGAGAGCTTCTTATTGTTGATAAGGCTCTGTATTAAAGATGTGAAAAGTTTTTTACCTTGGGAATAATATATATTAAGGATACCAAGTAATTTTATAAACCTGGTTTTTTTACTCCTTCTCCCAAGTAAGCAAAACAGTTAAGTTAGCGCCTGAACATAGTTCACATCTGAAGGTAGTGCAACACCAGGGCAACTCGTTGTAAAGGTGGGTAAAGCTCTGATCACTATTCTTAGTATTTCACATAATGTAAAACACATCTCACTAAGAGATGTATGCTGTTATACATTATGGGTGTGTGTGTGTGTGGGGGGGGTCACTACCCAGACCGGTTTCAACCTTTTTTGAGGTTTAGACCGGCCTGGGTTTCAACCTCAAAAAAGGAGTGAGTAGCTGAACATAGCTACTCACTCATCAGTGAGTAGCTACGTCCAGGCACAAACTTAACTGTTTTGCTTACTTGGGAGAAGGAGTAAAAAAACCAAGTTTATAAAATTACTTGGTATCCTTAATATATATTATCCATAAGGTAAAAAAACTTTTCACATCTTTATCTCATCCAGAGTTATTCAAAAAGTTATTCTTATTCAAAGTAAAACCACCTTGTAGCAACTCGTATAGGTAAAGTTGATAAGGCTCTGTATTACTAAAAACTTTGGTATTTCAGGGTCTAGCTACTCACTGAGGAGACCTCAAAAAAGGTTGAAATTGGTCTGGGTAGTGATCCCCCCCCCCCCACACACACACCCATAATGTATAACAGTATACATCTCTTAGTGAGATGTATTTTTCATTATGGGAAATACTAAGAATAGTGATCAGATCTTTACCCACCTTTACAATGAGTTGCACTACCTTTAGACATGAACTACATTCAGGCACAAACTTAACTGTTTTGCTTACTTGGGAGAAGGAGTAAAAAACCCAAGTTTATAAAATTACTTGGTATCCTTAATATATATATTACCCCAAGGTAAAAAACTTTTCACATATATGTATTCCTGAGCTTTTTTAAAGAATAAATATTTAATGACTTAAACCGAGATAAAATATGAAGTTTTAATGAAAATGATACAACTAGTTTCAGCCTTCTTCACGTATCCACTAAAGGTAGAACACAGTAATAAAAATTGAAGTTAAAATTGAAGTAAACTGAGAATTACAGGCAAAAAATGCAATACATAATTGAAACAAAAATGTTGTATTTATATATACATAATTTATTTTTTCAATTTTTATTTTATTTTATTTTATTTAATTATCGCTACAGGTCAGGCTAAGAAAATGATTAATTAACAGCGTAGATTTAATTTACCAGTATAGAGTGCAAGAGCATGGAGCTTGGTTCCCTATACATATGTATCCTTCTGATGATGACCTCAATACAGAGGTTGAAACATCAAGTGTTATTTTATTAATAATTAGTGTCCCTAAATTCATAAATTTGAATGCTGATCACTGTGTAAACTTAAAAGAAAGAGACAACCTTAATTGTGTCTGCTACCATCTTCAGTCTAATAAACCCCACCTACTCTTTTTGGCAGAAACTCACATTTCACCCCCCCCCTCCCTCAGGACTATTTTCATCTCAACCTTCCTAACTACACATTCTTTAACTCCTTTTGACCCAAGGGTAGCATCTGCGAATACCTTGCCAGAGAGTACCCAACCTAGAATTGCCAAACTCTAACCTTCTTTGATTGAAAATATCCCTTCTCCAACCAGTCAAATGCATTTGCTGTCTCTAATGGCACCAAACACTCCGAGCTCTTTAATTTCTTCTCCTTAAAAATTGATTTTGTCCAGTCCCACTTTCCCAGTGAAAAATCAAGGATACTGTAACTGGCTCACATAAAGAACTCCACCTTCCTTTACTGCCTACTCAAGCTCGAAATAGATGCAAGAAAACAGAATTTATAAGAACAAAAAGAAGGAAACTTGTAGGCTGACCAAATGAAAGCTAAGCCTTTTGGTCTCTTGCCAAAACAACTGGTTGTAACTTTTGCCCAACACTATTCCCACCCCCTATTATACCCAGATAGCTCTATTGCATCATTACCCACAGAAAAAGTCAATCTCCTGGCATCACGCTTTGCCTCTAACGCATGCATAAATGAAAATGGTAAATGCCCCGCCCAACATACAATGTCTCCTATATCCTTTCGCCAGAAAGAGATCAGAAAGATATTTTCCAAATTAGACACAAAAATGTCTCCAGGCCCTGATGGCATTCATCCAATAGTCCTGAAGGTTTGTATGCCAGAACTGACTTCTATCCTATGTCGTCTATACATACACACTCTTACTTCACTGGTATCTATCCCACAGCCTGGAAATTGGCCTATATTCAACGCATTCCCGTTGAATTAATGGAGAAAACCATCAATTCCTAAACTACCTCGAAGGCACCAAGCTAATAAACTACCACCAGTATTGATTCTGTCACTGATTATCAACAGGAGATCTACTCGCATATATCACCAATCTCTGGACAAATGCCATGAAGTTTGGTGAATTTCAAGTTGTTGTACATGATATCTCCAAAGCATATTAAAAGATCTCTATCTAGGTCTCAGAGGACATCTTCCTAAATTTATTAAACACTTTCTATCTAATAGATAGTTTTCCTAGTTTTTTATTTATTTTATTCTGTCTCAGGACTTCTGAAGCTGGATTGTCAGCTTTCTATCTGGGTACTCACTATGTGTGATAATGGATGATTCCTTATCCTCTCACAATTCAATTAATGCAAGTGTTTCATAAGGTTCTGTTCTCTGACCAACACTCTTTCTTCTATATGTCAATAACCTACTTCATTTGACCTCCAACGCAATACACACTTTTGCAGATGAACAGCACATTGTACCCCTCCCTTTTATTTGATAAACCTTGATAAACTCACCTCAATCTACAGAACATCAATCACTACTGTCCTCAATTCTGATTTCCAAGCCATCCTCCACTGGGAATCAGATAACCTTGTCAATTTCAATACTAATAAAACCCAGTTTTGTCTTGTTTCTCACAAAAAAGAACAATTTTCTCCCAGTATTATTTTTGACAACACTTAAATTTCCAGACAAGATGAGATTTCTCTCCTTGGAATTACCCTGACATCAGGGTAATTCCAAGCCTCTCCTGACATAAACACACCACGACCACTGCATCCTCAGCTTCTAAAAAATTAGGAGTCCTCTTTTGCTGAAGATGTTAGTTCACCTCTAAACAGCTGTTAACCTTATACAAATCACAAATGCCCAGCTATTGAATACTGCTCCCCCTCAACATTTGGAGTGGGGCCCCAAAGAGCTACATCAAAACTCCCTCTGACTCAATACAGAGGACAGCAATTAGACTGATTAATGACCCATCTCTTATTGACTTGCTTCTTCCACTTTCGCACAGATGTTTGGTTTCTCCAAGTGTATTCTATAAATATTTCCATGGCAAATGCTGTTCTGAATTGGCATCAATAATTTCCCCCACTTAGTACTAAGCCGGATGGAACAAGTGCAGCTACTACTCAAACCCCCCCCCCCCCCCACAGTATATCTTGAAACTCACCTTGAAGAATGTGGAACATTCTTTCTCCCTGATGTGTTTCCCAAGGAATACAATATATGGGCTTTTAAATCTAATGTAAACAAGTTTCTCCTTTCCCAATCTGCTACCCGTATATGGTACTAATGTATTATAGCTAGATCAACCAACCTCTCGTGCATGGACTCAACATAAAAAAGTAAATAAAATAAATAAAACAATTACGTCATATATCCCACAAATCAAGCATGCACCTTTCAAATGTACATTTTAACTCAGTTAGTGTAATATCAAGTAATTTTATTTAACTCTCACCAAAAGACGTGTACAATAATGGACAAGAAACTAGCATAGGTCTTAAATAATAAATGTGATTCAGTTCATCTCTCAGTCATATACTGGACAATGATATAAGAAGAATCAAACTTTTTTGTGTTTGCTTGTTTCTTCTCGACAATATACATTATAAGAAAAATGCAATCTTTTCTTTTAAAGTGTATCTTTAATTTTACTATATATATATAATAATTCACAATCTGATAAGAATTTCAGCCCCATAACATAAAAGTTACACATTGATGATATATGTTAATATTAATTTTTTTTTTGTCTATCATATAAAATCATGAAATAAATATACAAAAGACATTTCCTTAACAAGATCACCAATTCTATTTCTCTATCAGACACAAAAAACAAGCAAATACTTAAACTACTTATAAAATATACCGACAAGAAAAAATAATCTAAAAATTACTTCTTGCTTTTTTCTTGCTTCTAGTGCTCTAACAAGCATCATGTGTTGCCTACGTCGTTCTCTTTCCTATGGAAAAAAAAAAAAATTGTAACACTTGTTACAAATCATAATTGTAACATATATACAGTTTTGTATTTATGTTGATCATGAGAACACAAAGTATAAAAGTGAGAACACAAAGTTCCTCTTTACAGCTCATGCACATATTAGACTGCCAAATTTGATTTCAGGCTTGATTTGGTGCTGGTCTCTCAGTTCCATGATAACTGTCACTGGGATTAAGTTTTTGTCTTATCAGTCTGCCTGTAATCAGTAATAGAAAGGTAGATGGTGGAAGTTTGATAAACCAGCTGACATAGGTGCAGGATCTGCAGCTTTATTTCCCTTAATCTCACTGTGGATTCTGATCCAACAAAAACACAGGTCTTAATGTAGCATCCATAATGAGAGAAAGAGAACATGATGGATATGAGAGCCCCAGATAATTTTGCAGCTCTATACTAAGTACTGCCTATGGAGAGCTTCATGAATCTGTCTATATAATGCAGAAAGAAGAGCTGCATGGAGTGTATCAAGCATAAGAATTGCACTTAGAACATTCTGAACTTCACTGACCCCCTAGTCTCTATCGAGGCATATACTGGCTACCTTAATATACAGAGCTTCTGAGAATGTTTATGTTTGCAAACCAAATAATTTTATGCAATGTGATGAATGTGGTATAGATTCTTCCACTGTAGGCAAAAAAGAGTTGGCCATTTGGGATGGTCTGGCAGGAATTTTATTTTGGTTGCATATAACAGACATATGTTGGTGCTGAAGTGACAAGGGTGGTTCATATACCTCGATAGAGACTAGGGGGTCAGTGAAGTTCAGAATGTTCTAAGTGCAATTCTTATGCTTGATACACTCCAATCATCATAGTGTACTAGCTAGCAAAAACAGACTTGGGACCCATAATGAAATTTTGATCTAATTAGAGCATAGTAAACATGTAGCAAAGAACTTCTGTCAGTACTAAACAAAGAGGTCAAAGATAAGGCGTGAAAGATGTTCAATGCTTTATCACACTTGGCGCATGTGAAGGAGTTTCTTGTCAAATGAGCTCCTAGAACATGGCTTCTGGTTCAATTCGGATTAGTTTCCTAGTCTAAGATCTGGATTGTGATGAAGACCATGTCTGCAGCAAAAATGCATATCAACTGTCTTCTGCTGGGAAAATCTGAACCTATTCATATGCCAATTTTGAAGAAGGATCAATTGCTTGCTAAAGCAGTCTTTCTATAACTCTCATATTACATGAATAACAGAAGATGGAAAGTGATCTGCATGGATGTCATTACTTACAGCTGAGAGAAGTTGTTTGGTTACTGAGTTTACCTTGATTGCAAAAAAAGCATGACACTTAAAATTGAACCTTGGATATAAAATTGAACCTTGGATGGCCAACCTATGGCACATTGGACCCCAATGCTAATAATAAAAAAGTAAGCCTATTTATGCAAAAAAGTATCAACCAAAAACCGATTTGTAGGAAAAAAAAGAGCTAAAACAGTGATTATTTTTAGCAATTTTATTCTTTCATGCACATCTTTTGCGCATTCACTTGTTTGATGCTGAGGTGCTGACTTCATATGCGATTCTTTCATGTAAATTCATATGGGGAAAAGCATTGTGTTATGAAATTTTTTTCAAGATGGCTCAATGTGCCCAAGCACTGTTCAGAGATTTTCATGCGAGTGCATTTTTGATCTGCTGTGAGCAAGCGTGGCACCCATCTTGCACAAAGCTTTTTCATTTGCAATTCTTCATGCAAAATATATCCTGCACGTTCTTTTGAAATGCCACGCACCTTGAGTCGCTAGTCATCCACTACCATATCGTGCACATGATCAATGACTTCTGTTGTTACACTTTTTTGGATGTCCTTCACGTGGATCTTCAAGGCTGGTACGGCCACATTTAAACTCGGCAGCCCATTTCTTAATCGTCAATACATGCCTTACTTCTAGCATATTATGTTGCTACTTAAAACAAGTACCAAAAACATGCTTACTCCATAAAACTCAGTTGTCCAGAACTGAAGCGAAAAACAACATATATGGAACATTCCAGCATTTTTACTTGACAACTGCCAGTTCCTCAAACAAAGAATAACTTTTCATGTAATCATCAGTCGAAAAACTAAAAATTACAAGAGTGAAGATCTAACTTAACAATAGAAATCTTGAACATATAAAGGAATCCACAAAACATAGCCATTCACTGCTTATATTTTTCCTTATTTCTTAAAATGAATTCTTTTCAAACCTCCTTATGTTCTTCTATCTGTTCCATTTTTTGTGGAACAGATAGAAGAACCCCCCCCCCCCTTTCTCTCTCTCTCTCTCTATATATATATATATATATTCTTCTCTCATGTCCTTCAGTCAATCATTTTCATATCACTCAAGTATATAATGTATTCTCTTAATTGCGACTACCTGAAGTGATGTCACTGCAGCAGGGCATCACCAACAGTGAAGAGAAGTATTTATTATTATTACTGTTAACAGGTATCTCCATGGAACCCAAAGACTGATTATGGGAGGCACAAAAACATCGTACACAATATACCTATCATACTTCCCACAATGCAACCATTATATAGTGATAAAAAGAAGGAATGGTAGAAGCAGCACAGGCCATGGTGGGTGGGTTTCCTTGAAGGTAATGCAAGTTTTATTTATTATGCTAACAGCTTTCAAAATAGTGTATGTACATCACCATCTTCATGTTAATACAAATGTTACCTTTTTCAAATGAAAAGGTAACATTTGTAGTAACGTGGATGATTATTTAAAGCATTTATAGTATATGGAAAGCACACAACTTAACCCCTTAATGTACCAATTAAAAATCAGAAAGCTGTCGTTTATCTGCCAATTTTTTGGGCAAGGGTGATTTGCTGGATCAAATTCATCATTATTTGAAAAATAATGATGAATTTATGCAAACGCAAATGAAATAGCCGTTACAAGGCGTTGGCAACTTTTCTCGGCTGAAAGGAAATAGGCAGGCACAAGATTGTCTAGCGTATAATTGATTTCACATATAAATACAACCATATTTGGTTGTATTTATATGTGAAACTAAAATTCAAAATCAATTTTGGTGCAATAAACAAAAGACGTCTTTGTATGTTAAGGAGTTAATTTCTAATTTCACATTTAAAAATTTTTTTTTTTTTTTTTTTTTTTAATATATAATGTGTAATAAATGATTTGTAAGAAGTGATTCATTAACATATTTTTGGTGAACAACCAATTCCTGATTAATTTCCACAAATTTCATAATTTTTTACAATTTTTTTTATTCAAGTGTAAGCAAACAAGATTGCACCTGAACTATTTTCAGGACTGGAGTAACTCATATAAAAGCTTATGAATTCACATCACTTGCCTTAGTATCCCATAATGCAAAGCACATATCCTTACGGGTATGTATAATGCTATGCATTATGGGAAGAGTCACTACCCAGACTGGTTTCGACCTTTATTGAGGTCTCATCACTGGAAGCCAGAACCAGAGGTGATACCAAGGTTGAAGTAATGCAGAAGTCATATTTTCATATACGAGTTGCCAAAAGGCACACCTTATTATTAAAATGCTCTGGTTTATAGATAGTGTTGGAAGTTTTTCTACTTGGTTATAGTATAAATTAAAGATATGACCAATTATATACTTGGTCATATCTTGAAACCGGTCTGGGCAGTGACCCTTCCCATAATGCATAGCATTATACATGCCTGTGAGGATATGTGCTTTATATTATGAGATACTAAGGCAAGTAATGTGAAGGCATAAACTTTTTTATATGAGTTTTGCCCTGAAAATAGTTAAGGTGCAAACTTGTTTTCTTACAATTGGATAAAGGATTAACCCAAGTATATAACTTCTTAGCATCTTTAATTTGTTGCATTTATAAACATATAATGGTTAAAAACAAAGTGATGGATAACAGGACTTGAAGGTCAACAAACAGCTCATTGATACATCAAGATTCCCAGCTCCCATCTGGCATTATTAAACATTGTGTATTTTGAAAAATAAACTGATCATTAAAGCAAAATTGCAAGGCACTTCAGAAAAGAACACTATCAAGAATCAGAACATGTTTCAATTTATATATATATATTGCATAAATTTTTATTTCACTACAGATTGAAGTTTTAGTTGTTTATAATCATAAACAACCAAATAATCATAAAAAATATCATAGAAATCCTAGAGCTGTTTTATAGTGTTGTTGGTTGTGCCTACATTTACCATCATTAACACATTCATGCCGGGCTGTGTTTTTAATGCATATAATGTATCAAGTGGACACATTTTTACAAAGTTTTCAACACACACATACACCTACCTTAGCATGCTGATTTCAATTTTTCAGTAGAATGTCATTGTAAAATAAATACTTTTGAATGGTATAAAAATCTTAAAATAAGATACTTTGATTTCAAGTTTTTATACCCCCCCCACACAAACTGTTATTTGCTTTTAAAAATTTGCTTTACATAAACCAGTTGGTATTTGCACTTAGTTACAATATAAATAGATACGACCACTTCTTTTCTGCAATTATTGAAATAGGTTGTGTATAGCACTACTATGAAACTTCTAGTCTGCTTGCTTGCATCCCGCGATGAGTCTTTTGACTCCATGGCAGCCTAACTAATAATGATAATAATAATCTGTAAAGTATGATGAGAGAGAGGTAGTTCTTTTTACTATACAGAGACTTTTCATTTTAGCTGTCACTAATTCCTTTAATTATCATTAAATATAGTACATACTCTAGGTTCTCTATCTGCTGTACTTGGTGATATAATAAAACTTCTACTTGTGTTTTCCTTTCAGCTGTGTCTGTAGAGGAATGGATGGTTTTCACTATACATGGACATTTAAATTCTAGTCTTTGGAAAGAACAGATTGGAGTGCAATAAATTCAGTTTATTTTATGGATTAAAATGTATCCATCTGTACTTTACAAAAAAATAAATCTAATGTTTCACAAGAAAAGGAATGCATCTAGTGATCTTTAACAAAATATTAGCATATCTGGGATATATACCGTATTTTCCGGTGTATAAGACACACTTTTTTACCTTAAAAATTCATCTTAAAAATGGGGTGTGTCTTATATAATGAAGGTCAAGATTGTTTCCTCTTTTCAAAGTCATACGCACTCTCTTTTATGTTCCAAGATCTTTGTAGGCGGTTAATGGTGCAATCAAATTGATGCGTGACCTTCACGTGACTTCTAGCGCATCATTGGCTAAGAACGGGGAGTCCCTATTCAAGTTTCATAATATCTTATCCGAGTAATCAGTTACTGATGTTTATCAGTATTGAGTTGACGTGTTGAGATATTTTGTATTCAGTTTGATATTTCCCCATAGATTTTAGTGTTTTAGTGAGGGAAAAAAACAGGCGACATTCATTACTTCAAGTTACAAATTGCAGGGTGTAAAATATGTGGAAGAACACGGAAATAGGGAAGCTGAAAGACATTTTGGACCTCTGCCTACAGAAAAAATGATTAGAACTTGGCGTGGTCAGAAGGAGATTTTGTACAATTTGCGTAATGAAAAGCGCGCGGAACGTGGAAAAATTGCGAAGTGGCCAGAACTAGAGACCGAAGTTTTGAAATGGGTGCAAGAAAATCAGCAAAATGGCACTGCTATTTCAACAAAAATGATTCGCACACATGCAGTCAAAGTAGCCTGTGAGGTTTTTTCCCAGAAAATTGTATTAAATTTCTTGGGTGCATCTTATACACCAGAAAATATGGTATACATTACCATGTAAAAGAAAAACATGTACACTGATGTTTTTTTCCCCCCTATTTTATGTGTCTTCCACCCACAAAAGGTTTATTCGTGAACCTATAATACATTCGTACCAAGGGAGGATTAATGAATTTTTAAAATATTATTTTATATGTTTGGCATATGTTTTGTATTTTTCATTAATTTTTTTTTTACCTCATCCAGAAACCCTACTCTAGAGACCAAACATGGAACTTTTTCTAGTCACTTCATGCCCCCAATAAGTGGGGCAGTGATTTCACATCAGACCAAAATTCATCTCCCACTTAAAGACAATCACAAAAATCCAATGCACACAGCCTGTTGGTTGAAGAGTGAATATGCTAACCGCTCAGCCAACCAGACTGGCAATGATTGTTATGACTGTTAATTATTACTGAATAAAACAAAATTCTTCTTAGAAAACAAAAAGCGTAATATTACACACATATACATATAAAATACAACCAAATAACAAGTTCAGCAAACTGTACAGGATGATCTATTAATTTTAATTTTAAAATTATAATTTTAATTTTAATCTTTTAGCATTCATTCAAATAACACAACTCATGCCATGCCTCTAGAGCATAGGTTCCCAAAGTGGGCGGTACCACCCCCCAGTGGGTGAAGCCTTCTGGGGGGGGGGGGGGGGGCTATAGTGGGATCGGAAGCATTTGGGGACGTTCAGGTGGTCTAGGGGTCGGTGGCTCTTTATAGAAGAAATTAATATATATTTAAAATTTAATTATTTTCGTGATTAGAGAATCATTTAAAATTTAAATATTGCATTTTAATTCATCTTATGACGTTTTACAGAATCAATTTTTTTTATCAATTTTCTATTTCAATTATTTAAATCATTTGAAAATTTACCATGTCAGATAGAAATAGATGTCAATGAGAAAATAGAGCATGTATATATGTGTATATAATAGGTCATGTTTACAGTTTCTTACAGTTTACATGTAAGAAAGTTTTAAAGCGAATAAAAGTTGAGCAGCTCTCAGATGTGAACTGTAGACTAAAATACAGAAAGATTATTGAAAAGAAAATGAAAGAGTTTGAGAACGGGAATCAAACCTTGGAGATTCAGTGGCAAACTCTGAAGAAAACAATGATTGATTCTGCCAGAGAATCATGTGGTGAGGTTGTGTGCAAGGATAAAAAAATCAGAACTCCCTGGTGGACACAGGAAGTTAAAGAGGCAGTGAAGGAAAAGAAGAAAGCATATCAAAAGTTCCTGGCAAATAAGTCAGCTTTAACTCTTACAGAATACAGAGACAAATGTAAGAAAGCTAAACAGTGTGTAAAACTAGCTAAACAAAAGTCATGGGAGGACTTTGGCAAGAATATAGAAAATAAATATCAAGAAGGTGGCAAAATATTCTGGAAGTTGTTGAAGAAGATTAGGAATGGAGGAAAGAGTGCTGTAAAAGGAGTTAGAGATGATAACGGTGAAATGAAAACAGGAGAAAAAGATATCCTTGAAGTATGGAGTAATTACTTTGAAAAACTGCTAAATGAAACAAGCAGCGATGACAGCACAGTGGTAAAAAACACTGACCAGGAATACATATCCATACTTTGAAGTAGAAAAAGCCATCAAAGGCTTGAAATGTGGAAAGGCAGCAGGAGTAGATGATATTCGACCAGAAATGCTGAAGTATGGTGGTATAAAAGTCTTACAGTGGCTGCACTGCATAGTTCAGAAAGCCTGGACAGAGGGACGAATTCCCGATGATTGGAGTAGAGCTCTCATAGTACCCATATATAAAAAGGGAAATAAAACTGAATGTGAGAATTACAGAGGTATTTCCCTACTGAGTGTTCCTGGCAAGATCTATGCCAGTATACTTGAGAAACGGTTGAGAAGAATTGTGGAAGAAAAGCTTGGTGAAGAACAAGCTGAATTCAGGCCAAATAGAGGCTGTCAGGATCAGATCTTCACTTTACGACAAATAGTCGAGAAAGCATGGGAATACAACAAAGATCTGTATTTAAGTTTTGTCGATTTGGAAAAGGCATATGACAAGGTGCCAAGAGAGAAGCTATTCAATACGCTGCAGTTATATGGTGTCAATGGGGCATTATATCAAGCAATACTTAGTCTTTATTTGAGTTGTAAGTCAGCAGTTAGAATTGAAGGAAGTACAGGAAGATGGTTTAATGTTAAATCTGGTGTGAGACAAGGATGTACATTATCCCCTCTGTTATTCATTATCTATATGGATCATATTATGAAGGAAAGTGGTATTAAACCTGATATCAAAATTGGAGATGTTAATGTATGCTCTTTGCTTTATGCGGATGATGTTATTCTAAATAAATCCGCTACAAGTCTGCAAGATTCTCTGACTAAATTGAATAGCTGTTGTAATAGATATGGTATGAAGGTCAGCAATAAAAAGACAAAGACAATGAAAATAGGCAGAATCATTGAAAATGTCAACTGTGTTGTGAATGGAGAACCTGTGGAACAAGTAAAACATTTCAGCTACTTAGGCACAATTTTTACTGAAGATGGTAAATTAAATATAGAAATAGACAACAGAATCAGTAAAGCTTTCTTTATTCAATTGACTTCCCACTCATATGGTGGGAAGTCAATTGAATAAATTCATATGGAATAAAAGAGAAATTAGTCGGAACACTAAATTAGCTGTATACAAGACAGTGGTCAAACCAGTTTTAACTTATGGATCTGAGAGCTGGGTCAGAAGTAAAACACTTGACCAAAGACTAGAGACCGCAGATATGAGAGTCCTGAGAAAGATTAGAGGCGTGAACAGATGGCATCAATGGCAATATCATATTAAAAATGAGGATATTAGGAAAGAACTTGACATTGTCAGCATCCAGGAATGTGTTAGCAGAGCTAATCTCAGGTGGTATGGTCACTTAAATAGAATGGGAGAGGAAAGATTAGCAAAACAAGTGTTCTCTGCCAGGTTGGCAGGAAAACGACCCAGAGGAAGACCAAGATATAGGTGGATTGATACGGTACAAAGTGCCTTAGACGATAGGAATATAAGATCTGATAATGTTGGAGTCTTGACAAGTAACAGACTGATTTGGAGGAAAATTGTAGATAGGAAGTTAGTAATGATGTAATTTTTTCATGTAGTACTATCATATCCTGTACACCCCTTGAGAGTACATAGCAGGAATTTGATGATGATGATGGTGATGTTTACAGTAGCAAATATATTCATTACATTTCATTTCAAAATATATATAAAATATATGAAACCACTTTTCTAATCTATTTGTACAAAAATAAACCCAATTTTATATAATGTAATATTATGAGTAAATATAATAATGGCAAGAAAGAAATAAAATCGTAAATTTCAGTTAGCGGAGTTAGTACTAACTTATATTGCTAACTATAGGGAAAAAACAAAGCAAATATTATTCGAAACTTATTATATTGTTTTCTGTGGTTATGTTTTGTAGGCTTGTTGTTTATATATTGTGTAATTATTTTATTTATTAATTATTATTTATAATTATTTGGACAACGTCGTGGTCGGACGAATAAAATGCGCTTGCATGCAAAATAAAAAATTTAATGTGTCATACAGGATATTTTAACTTCTATTTTTTATATACAGTACTTAAAAAATGTATTCATTTTTTGCTATTGTATCGCCATACAGGCTTTAGTCTATCCACGCAGCAGACGAGTCTTAACTAGTAGTATGTCGGTCAACTATTATGTAGGTAATTCACTCAATTCAGCATGTTTTTTGATAAGAATATGGGTGCTTGCTTGTTCAAAGCATGAGTACGATGGTATTGCAAACAAGTCAATGCATACAAGTTGATTGGGGCAAGATTTCAATTCTAGAAATACCAGTGGTTCAGGAATAAGTTTCATTATTTTTTGTGTGCTTTGCCAACAATCATCACTTGAAAGTGTGATAGATAAGTGGAGTCATACAAAGTGTAAATTAAATCTTTTATTTTGTGAATATCTTTGCAAATTTTATTATCTTCATTATGCCTGAATATAAGAAGAAATGTCGACAGTACAGTATTGAGTATTTGAAATATAGTTTTATTCAGTCTCCTACGAACCAATTATTACTCATGTGCTTGATTTGCCAAAAAGGGTTTTCAAATGAAGCTTTTGTTGCTATTTACGTCAAAAATATCAAACGGCTTGAACGCGGAAAACTTTTATGATGGGGGGGTTACAAAATTTATGCCTTGCAAAGTGGGCAGTGGCCCAAAAAAGTTTGGGAACCTATGCTCTAGAGAATCATTTAATCAACATTGCTAATTCAATGGATGTGCCCTCCCTATGCTCTCAATGTATATATAGCACAGGATTGATGCAGGGGATATGATTTCAGTATTTGACTGGAGTGTTCAGAACAAGAGGTCATCCCAGGAAGTTGAGTAGAGGTGTGAGAACTAGATTTTTTGCTTGAAGAATTGTGAATGAATGGAATGAGTTGCCATTGTCAGTTGTGAGCACTTGGCTGTTAATGGTTCAAAGGAGAGGTATGATAGATTGTGTGGATAGTTTGGATCTCCTGTGATGAGTCTTTGGACTCTATGGAGGTGTCTGTACAATAATAACTCCAGTATGGTTGGGAATCTAGCACAACCAAACATAAAAATTAAAGGTCTTGATTTTCTACAACAGTTGTGAATTCTCATGAAGCACTGCATGTGGATAATACACAGGAGAGGAGATGGCCTGTAAAGAATTCAATGAGTCTGTATAACTTGCACACTTTCGGTAGAGTTTTCCTTTTATCTGTACAAGTGCAAGCTACATGGCTTGTACAATGCTGTATAATGATTGCAACCATGTGGGATTTGGTTGGAGGTAGTAATGCCAGGAAACATGCGACACAGCCAATAGAGGTCTCATATCTTCATCCATCAGTATAGATGGCCAAGAAATCAGAGTGGATTACTCTGTACGCATTAAACAATTGCACTTAGATGGAGTATGAGACTTCTGCAGTTGACAAAGTGAGAGGTTGCAGAATATCCTCCAAGAATGATGTTATGTTTGGTGCAGGTAATATTGTCAACATTCATGCCAATAGCTTCCAAACTCTCTTCAACATGCATACCAAAAGGACATATAACAGTCTGATGTGTGTGTGTGATATTGAGATTCCCAACACAGAGAAAAGAGATTAATCCATGTAAGACACTCTGGAAGAGACTTTATTTTTAGGGCATAATTAAGAGACAACAGTTTCTGTCTAAGTGATTGAGCCAGTTCATTTGCTTCAAACATAAAGACTGAGTGGTTGATGGGCAAAAGGCACCATTAGCTATCTGTATATCCTGATGATGGATGAGATCCAACCATTGCAGGCTATTATGCATTGCACTGACCGGCTTTGAATGTCTAAGCACACAATAAAGAAGAATCAATGAAGATTGATCCACACCCATTCAGTAGAGAATAGAGTGTGAAGGAGATTCACTGCTCTGTTGCACTTTTCTCTTTGACAGAATACTGAAGCAAGAGATGAGTCCAAAGAACTTGGCTTCTGTTACTACTGGAATAAGGTGTCTTTATGCATTTAAAAGTGCACAAAGACATTTTTTTTCCCTGTTGATGTCCTTAAAACATTACTAAGAGCCCATGGAGAGACTTGATCAATTGCTTGCTGAATTTTTCTTTAAACTATTCTCATGTTACGAAAGTGACAGGAAATTGTGAAGCCATCAACCAATAGAGCATTGCCTATAGTGGGAGGACACAGTTCAGTGAGTGAGTTAACTTTGATATCAGAAGCATCACATTAAGACAGCCTTGGAGAACCCCCCTCTTCTTGATGATATGACTGAGATAGTGTACTTCCCATCTCAGTGAAGCAGAGGCCAAAGTAGTGCAAGACTATGAGGATCTCTATTCCGAATATTGGCAGGTTGCAGAGTGTTAGATCCCAGTGATGGTAGTATGGATGAAAGGATAGCAGTAAAAAAAGACTCAAGAGAAGTAGAGCAAAGAAAAAGAGGTAGAACAAAAAAAAAGGGCCGGTATCATCACTGGGAGGTCCCTCTCCACCATGAACAGGTGCTCAACAGGGAGGAAAGTAAAGAGGCAAAATGTTGTCCTTATCTTTACATGCAAATGTTCATTTCAGCATTGCAATTGTTCTCTGAGTTATATTTACAATCTTTGCTATATGGCCACTGAACTTCAACTTATCTACTAAAACTCCAAGAGCCCTAGCTTCATTTTCTTCTAGCATAATCCCACCAATATAATACATCACTGTATATCTCATTACACTGAAGTGCATAATTTTACTAACACTGAACAGATAACCATTATATATTTTCACATTTACACAATACCATTACCTTATTCAAGTCACTCTGCAAGTGCAACACATTTCTAACAGTTTGCATCACCATCAACATAGAGCTGGTATGTTGCCACTCAAAATCTTATCATTAATGTAAAGACTGAATAGCAATGGAGCACCATCTTACATACCTCCTCCTTGCCCCATGTCAGGTACACTTTTCCTGGATAAATGGACAATTTACTTGTTCCCTAACCAACAGACTGTGGTTTCAACCATGGGCATGGAGATTTGTATGAATGTATTTCATATGGGATATGAATTTTATCACTTGGTGTAAGACTACCATATTGCTCAATGAAGGTCTAAATGTTGCTTTCTTTCTTTTCACTTTTTGTCACTTTAGCATGGTTTCAGGATTATTATCTAAGTCTTAGCCCCATCAACAGCACTAGAAGTTAGTCATTTCATGGGCATTCACATAAAAAAGTAAATAAATAAACTAGGAATGAGCTAATTTGACAAGTTAATTTTAAGAGATCAATTCATCTTCCTGTAGTTTAAAAATTCTGAATATTCTAATTCACAACAAAACGAGCAATGGAAGGACAGGCACAACACAATTTGTACACACAAAAATGAAAATTATACACATGCAAAGCACTTGACTCACCAAGACAAGCAACAGGCATTATCCTAGTAATACATCAAGCAAACAAGCAATTAACACTCGGTTATTAGTTCCTTAATTACCATAACTAGTATAACAAATGTGGCATGAAAATTAGCAACAGAAATATGGTATTTTCAATAATAAACCAATGAAAGGGATACATTTTAACTACTTACGCAGAATATTTAGTGAGAGGCAGGAAAATAAATATGGAAATAACTGAATTAGAAATCTTGGTATTATGGTGGAGGGCCAGTTATACGAAAAAAAGAGATAACATATGATGGAAATTATGCTCCTTAAGCTCTTTCTTGCAGCAATTTATATTACTATATTAGCAGCACAAGAAGCAGTGTTAAAGTCAGTTTTAATATATATGGCAATATAAAGTTACAGGACATTTTAACAACATCTGCAAATGAGAAATTACCTTCATTGTAATTCCCTTGATAGAATTCAGCTTCTACAGCTGATTAGAAGCACCACAATATATCTTTCAAATTTGATTAGTTTTCAAAAACAGTCATAAACAGTTTGCTATCGAAATATTGTATTCTGGAACAAATGCCTGTCATATTCACATTGCTTAGCTGTATGTTCATTCTTTCTTTTTTTTTTTTTTTTCTTTTTCTCACTTTAAAACCATATCTTAGGTGATCACACTTGTAAAGTGGAATTAAAGGAGCTTATGTTGAGCCAAGTCAAGTGAATATAGCTAGGTGTCTGGGATTGATTTATTTTATTTTATTTTATTTTATTTATTTATTTTTTTTTAATTAGAGAGCAATTGTTAATCTTAAGTGATGCATATATATGTGCTTGTATGCATAACGGCCAACAAATTAGCACAATGTCAAGCCATAGAGACATAATTCGAATTTTGTAAAAAATTTCAAAATTTCATGCTGGCTAGGGTGCAACCTGGTAAAGCAATACTCACACTGTTTCTTTAGGCAACTAGGGCAAACTCAGTTACCAGAATATACACACACAATGCCAGAATAATTGAATTGAAGACCATCAATAAAACAAGTATATCAACAGAAATGTAACTGGCAGAAGAACTAGAAAAGCACTATACGAATAAAATTGATGTTGCTGACAAAAGGAAGACTAAAATAGGTGAGATCCTACTAAATAATTAACAAGAATTATTAGGGAATTAAATAATGATCATGAAAAAAAAAAAAGTAGTGATATCATTCAACACCAAACACAAGGATAAGCTTCTTGATTAGAAGTTAATTTCAAGTAGAGTTGTGAGGGAAAACTTCAAAATGGGAAAATGGTCCCAAAGAAGGCACCAAGGAAAAAGTGGTGGAATTTTTAGTTATAAGAGCAGGCGGCTGACAAAAACGGAAAAGCTGGTCCCAAATGGAGAACAGCAGGGTGGGAAATGAATCCCAGACATACAGAAATTCCTTAGAATTTTTTTATTTTTAAAAAAAAAAAGAGTAAAAACTGATAATAATAGTAAGTATTTGTGTCACTGTTGATAGCAACATTTTCATACTTATTCAGAAAAGAAGAATATACAGAGGATCTGAAATTGGAACTAATCATTGCTTAGTTTGAAGCAGAATAAAAATTAACATTACACTGAAAAGAACAATATGTATGACACTAAAAAAATAAAAATAAAATAAAATAAAACTGAGCAGCTTTTGCAGGTGAATTCCAAATTTGACTATAGAAACATTACATAGGAAAAATTGAAAGTGTTTGAAAAAACACCTTCATTACACCTTGGAGATCCAGTGGCAGAGTCTGAAGAAAACACTGAATTAGGCTAGGAAGGCATATGATGAAGCTATGTATAAGGATAAAAGGACTTCGTGATGGGCAGAAGAAGTTAAAGAACAGTCCTGGAAAAGAAAGCCAGCATACGGAAAGTTCTTAGTAAGTCACCAGATACCTTACAGATTACAGAGAAAAATGTAAGAGAGCTGACCTTTAAAAGGTTACAGGCATTTTCATTAAGAATATAAAAGGTTAGGAAGGTGGCAGAAATTTATTGAAAAGGCAAAAAAATGGAGAAAAGAGTACAGTAGAAGGAATATGAAATGATCAAGGTGAAAATTAATATATTCTAGAATATGAGACCTGAAACTATAGGTATTCTAGATGTCTGTTGAAATAAATGGGAGTACAAATCATAACTTGAGACAGAAAAAGTTATCAAAAGCTTAATATGCTGAAAGGCAGCTAGACTAGATGATATCGGACCAGAGATGCTCAAATATGGATGATAAGCTGATATGGTAGAGAGCATACCAGTTTATACCTTCATATTTGAGCATTTTATATGGAATAAGAGAGAATTAGACAAAAACACAAGCACTAATGATGTACAAGATAGTCTTCAAATCAATTTTAACTCGCAGATATGATAATAGGATAGAAATAATGCAGTTGATAGAAGATTGGAGACCACAGATTATGAGAGCTGGGAGAAACATTAGGGAAAGGAACAGATGGCATTAATGGTAGAATTGTATTAAAATTAAGAGACTAGGAAGGATTTTGACATTGTTAGCATTCAGAAATGTGTAAGCATGGCTAATCTACATCGTTATTCTCACTTAAACAGAATGGAAGAGGAAAGTTGAGCAAAACAAGTGTCCTCAATGGCAGCCAGAGGAACTCCAAGATTTGGGTGGATTGATGCACTCATAATCGCCCTGGAAGACAGAAATATAAGATATGACAATATTTGACAAGTAATAGACTAATCTCAAAAGAAGGTTAATAATAATGTAAATTTAATCATATAATAGTCTCATAGTATCTTGTACAGCCCTCGAGCATACATCAGAAAATTAATACTGATTATGACTTTACAAACATCTTTAGATAAAATATAATGGACGTTCAAGACTTCTTGAAATCTTTTTTTCGGGAAAGTATTTTGTAATTCAAAATAAAAATGCTTGTATTGCTTAAAGCACGAACAATAATAACTGAGGACAAAAGATCGGGATACTGTGCCTTTTAAATACGTATGTTCACCAGCTTAACCAGTTCATAAACTAAACTTGCTAATAAAATACTGAGCTCTAGTTGAAAAAGGTACAAAAAATTATTTCACTCATCATGAAAAGCATTCAGTATTACTTCAATAAAAACAATGTCATTCACGATACAACAAAACTAACACTACACTACCAGTCTATTAGCTTGTAGAAAAATAGTTCACTTTCTCCATAATAAAATCAGAAAAGTTATTAAAGTTAAGGGATACATCCCATATTGTTTAATAGCCGAATAAGAAACTCAAAGAGTTTCATGCCAAATATAAAAACTATATAAAGTTCGGCGAGTCCAAGTGTAAGCAAATACCTGGATAGTGCAACACATAACCCATTTGGTAGTGCAACACTGAGGCAACTCATAGTAAGGGTGGAGCAAGCACCAATCATTATTCTTAGTATTTACCCATAATGTGAAACCCAGCTCCTAGAAGCTTATTACTGTTCTACATTATGAGAGAAGGTCACTACCCAGAACCGATAATTTTATGTCGCCGAATTGAAGCCTTTGGCTCTTCATATAATTAGTTCAGATTTTATTGGTGAATGTCATATGCATCTGAAGGTTCTTTTTTTTTTTACACAAAATTGAATAAAACTGGATGCAACGAGAGAACAATACTGAGTGTCCCAAAGGTCACTGCATATTCTGGTAAAAAAAAAGTGCGATTTTCAAATAAATATCATTATGCCAAATAGATTTATTCTTTTTTTTTTACATAAAACATAAATATTTGTAACATGTTAGAGTGGTTTTTATAATTTTCATTAATTTTTTAATGTTTTCTTTTCAGACTGTAATTTATAATGAATTTTCAAAAGCAAATTTTTGTTATAACATTCCACATCAAATGAATAAAGTGTTGTATAAGACAAAGCTTTAAGATTTCATGTTCTTGAAATAATTAAAAAAAAAAAAAAAAAAAAGACATTTCACGTGCTGTTCCTTAGCGATCGTAATGCCCAAAGACAGCACTTGAAAGCATTACAGACCCAATTCTTTTAAACTTGTTAACCAGTGTTCTAATTGCATTGTCTATAGGAGTGAGTATATAAAATCTTGAATAGCTTTGTCTAATTGCACAAGACTTCATTCCTTTGATGTGGGATGTTATAACAAAAATTCACTCTTGAACATTCATCGTGGATTATGGATCTGAAAAAAAAAACATCAATGAAAAATTATAAAACCATCTCTAACACATTACAAATACTTATGTTTTATGTAAAAATAATAATAAATATACTTGTCATGATGAAATTTCTTTGAAAATCACAGTTTTTCACCAAAATATCCAGTGGCTTTTGGGATATTCTATATTATAAATGAAGATATTGGAAAGGAATGAAGGTGTAAGCAGAGATAATGAAAGGTGATGCGTATCAAAAGTAATTTCTTCATTTAACTAGAATGGGAGATTAAAAATTGACAAGAAGGATTTGAAGCACTAACATGGATGAACACTGTTAGACTTTAGAATCTTTTAGGATGACAGAGCAAAATAACATCAAAATTTGGAAGAAACCTGATAATAGAAAAATGAAATATTAAGTTAGATCATTAGTGATATCAAGATCTCCTCAGCTATGCATGTTAGCAAACAATGATGAGAAACAACTTCCAAGTAAAGGAATAGAGGAATCTATATACATATGAACTAATCAAAGAATAATGAGTAACGAAATGAAAGACTAAAGCTTGATAATAAATATTAAATTCCATTGCTCTTTGGCAGAGACAGACTGTGCCACAGAGCAATGTGTTTCATTAAAGACATGAAGTTTCGATTTTCGAAACTTTTCAGACTTGGATCTTGCATCTGTTTTACAATTCTTCTAAATAGTATTTTTTAATACTAATTACATTTATAAAATAAATGCCACATATTTTATCTGATAAACACATGCACAATAAGCCACAAAACAAAAAAATTACAAATATTCTTAAAACAGAACACATCAACAACAACTTTCAGTACAGTTATGATGAATTTAATAATAATAAAAAAAAGCGAGTTGACTCGAGTAACACAAAACATTACAGAGTAACAAATAAGACGCTACATACCAAGTCAACCATTAAGAGCATTTCCCTACGTTTCTGCATTTCCTAAAAGATATATAAAATGTCTGTTACTGTGGGGATGCAATATATTTCAAGTGAACCTTTTTTCTTTTCTTTTTTTTATTTCAACTGATTAAATTTTTTATTCCAAATTTTTTGTAGATGTGACCTGAAACTTCAGAAAGCTCTTACTAAGAGGACTATATTTTACTAGGTTTTAAAATTATATTCATTTCTTTAAATCTATGTAAAAAATATGCTTTTCGAAACAGGCATATGGCACATTCATCACAGGGCATTGCTTCTGATGTAGCATTTCCAGTTTAAAACCACGATGATTAAACTTAATACAGACATACATGCACTCTTAATCAAAAACTGTTAAAGCTTATAATAGTCCAGATTCTGCTCAAGGAGGAATGGAATACTTTTAGATTTTTTTTTTTTTTTTTTTTTTTTTTTTTTTTTTTTTTTTTTTTTTAAATAGCTACCATTATTTTGTAATTAAAATGAAAAGCCAAACAGCTAGTTTTCTGGCAACTTAATAGTTATTAAAGGGATAAAAATCCTATGTTTTTATATAGCCAGTAAGTGAAACTCAAGATCTTGAGTTTCACTTACTGGATATATAAAAACATAGGATTTTTATCCCTTTAATAGCTACCATTATTTTATATCAGCAAAGCAAAATTTATCTACCTAAGCAACTTTCATATGTTTCAAAGTTAAACACTGATAGCCTACCTGGTATGAAATAACCATGCACAATTTTTTGCTCCCTCTAACAATTTTGATCACAAAAATGAAATCTTTTTTAGGCTTTCCACCCCCCTCAATTATCACTTCTTATAAATCGATATCAGATAATGATCAAGTTGTTTCGATATAGCAGATTCAGCTTTAACATGATTCGTGCCTTGTTAAAAAGACAATATGAAAACCTTGGTATTATATATATATATATTTACAGTTAGCATTCATTAAATCAATGTGCAACTTCACAATAATAATATGCAGAAGAAAATACTAAAAAGTACAGCAAATACACCACCTTCAGATAATATGAAATAGAATCCTGGTAATTACTGGCGAATGATATATTCAAATTAATCAATAGCACCTAATTAGAGATCCTGATCATTTTAACTTAAAAGAGTATATATATATATTCTTGGTGGTAGATGCTGCTGTGTATTGATGGTAGTATTGTCGCAGCATGCAGTAGGAGAATTAAGTAGAGGAGAGACAGTGAATTGCTGTGTAATGGAGCAGTGTATCCCTCTCATGATGAGAACAAGGGCTCCTTGGAGATAACAAGCAAGTAGTAATAATAATAATAAATGCTATGCTGTAAATGCTTTAAAATCACACAGGAACACAATCCTGACTAGTTTCGAATAGTAACCAACCAGGTAGGCTTGAATTCCAGAGGGGGAATGGTTGTTTATGAATTTTTAAGTGGTAGGTGAGACTAGAACATCTCGAATCATTCCATGTTTGATCTTAAGGGCATGATATCCACATTATCTAGCTCTCAGGCTAATCATGGTAAAAAAAAATAAAAATAAAATAATAATAATAATAAATAAACAAATAAAATAAATTAATACTTATGTTTTATGTACAAAAATAATAAATATACTTGTCAGTCATAATGAAATTTATTTTAAAATCACAGTTTTTCACCAAAATATGCAGTGGCTTTTGAGATATTCTATATTATAAATGAAGATATTGGAAAGGGAGGTGCTTAAGGGTCAAAGCTATATAACTGAGAGGATAACTCCACATAACCTTTAAATGAATGCAGAGAACCGACCAGGACTTCTGACCTAATATCCAATCCTCACCTTCTCGTGGTGCACCCTGTTGGGTATCTACCTGGATAATGAATGAACGAGGATGGGCTAGCAATTTAGGATTTAGCTGACCAAATTGTATTCTTATTGGCTTAAACAAAAATACAAAATGATGGTACAACATGATGGAATTTCATGCCGGCTGGAGAGTTGCACAGTTAAACAAGCCCCCCCCCCCCCCCCAGAATTCAAGATCGGAACTATCAACATAAGAATCCTGAATGACAAAGAAATGCAGCTAGCTGAGGAATTGGATACGTATCAGATCGACATAACAGGGGTGATTGAAACAAAAAAAAACAAAAACTGGTGAGATTTTTCTGAGTAATAAATAGAAAATGTTATATTCAGGCAATGACAATCAAGGAAAAGAAGTAGTAGCCATAGTATTCAACACAAAATATGAGGCTAATCTTCTTGAATGAAAGGCAGTCTCAAGTAGAGTGATGTCGACAAATATCAAAATGGGGAAATGGACAATGAGACTTACTTGTGTCTATGGTCCCAACAGAAGGTTATACTAATGTAGAAGTGGGGGAATTTTTTGAGGCTTTAGAGAAAGCAACTGACACAATGAAAAAGGAAAGTTGGTCCTTGTTGGAGATCTAAATAGCAGAGTAGGAAATGATTGTCAGACAAAAAAAAATATTTTGAGAAAATTTGGAGAAAAGAGCAAAGCTAATAATAATGGCAAATACCTGTTGGATTTCTGCTCAGGACATCGACTGGTTATTATTAACACAATGTTCCGACACAAAAATGTGCACAAATTCCATGGAGAGAAGAGGCAAGGAATAAGAAAAGTCTCATTGACTATGTTATTGTTGACAGTGATAATTTCTCCCTGGTGCAGGAAACCAGGTGTACAGAGGATTTGAAACTGGAGGTGATCACTATTTAGTCTTGAGCAGGATAAAAGTGAATTGCATATTTAAAACAAGAACATGTAAGAAAGATTTAAAGCATTTTAAAGTTGAGCAGCTCTCAGATGTGAACTGTAGACTAAAATACACAAACATTATTCAAGAAAAAATGACAGAGTTTGAGAACAGGAACCAAACCTTGGAGATTCAGTGGCAAGCCCTGAAGAAAACACTGACTGATTCAGCCAGAGAGGTATGTGGTGAGGTTGTCTGTAAGGATGGAAAAATCAGAACTTCATGGTGGACACAGGAAGTTAAAGAGGCAGTGAAAGAAAAGAAGAAAGCATATCAAAAGTTCAGGGCAAATAAGTCAGATTATGCTCTTAGAGAATACAGAGACAAATGTAAGAAGCTAAACACTGTAAAACTAGCTAAACAAAAGTCATGGGAGGACTTTGGCAAGAACATAGAAAATAAATATCAAGAAGGTAACAAGATATTCTGGAGTTGTTGAAGAAGCTTAGGAATGGAGGAAAGAGTGCTGTAAAAGGAGTTAGAGATGATAAAGGTGAAATGAAAACAGGAGAAAAAGATATTGTTGAAGTATAGAGTAATTACTTTGAAAAACTGCTAAATGAAACAAGCAGCGATGACAGCACAGTGGTAAAAAACACTGACCAGACATAGTCAGGAATATATATTGATACTTGAAGTAGAAAAAGCCATTAAAAGGCTGAAATATGAAAATGCAGCAGGAGTAGATGATATTTGACCAGAAATGCTGAAGTATGGAGGTATAAAAGTATTACAGTGGATGCATTGCATAGTTCAGAAGGCCTGGACTGAGGGACGAATTCTAGATGATTGGAGTAGAGCTCTCATAGTACCATATATAAAAAGGGAAATAAAACTGAATATGAGAATTACAGAGGTATTTCTCTACTGAGTGTTCCTGGTAAGATATACGCAAGTATACTTGAGAACTGGTGGAGAAGGATTGTGGAAGAAAAGCTTGGTGAAGAACAAGCTGGATTCAGGCCAAATAGAGGCTGTCAGGATAAGATTTTCACTTTACGCCAGATAGTTGAGAAATCATGGAATATAACAGAGATCTGTATTTAAGTTTTGTCAATTTGGAAAGGGGATATGACAAGTTGCCAAGAGAGAAGCTATTCAATATGCTACAGTTATATGGTGTCAATGGGGCATTATATCAAGCAATACTTAGTATTTATTTGAGTTGTAAGTCAGCAGTTAGAATTGAAGGAAGTACAGGAAGATGGTTTAATGTTAAATCTGGTGTGAGACAAGGATGTACATTATCCCCTATGTTATTCATCATCTATATGGATCATATTATGAAAGAAAGTGGCATTAAAACAGATAAGAAAATTGGAAATATTAATCTCAGCTCTTTGCTTTATGCAGATGAAGTTATACTTCTAACAGTACAAGTCTACAAGATTCGGTGACTAAACTGAATAACTGTTGTAATAGATATGGTATGAAAATCAGCAATAACAAGATGAAGACAATGAAAATATCAACTATTTTGTGAATAGAGAACCTATAGAACAAGAGAAATGTTTCAACTACTTAGGCACGATTTTTAGTGAAGATGGTAAATTAAATATAGAAATAGACAACAGAATCAACAAAGCTGGTGGTAGGAAGTCAACTGAATAAATTTATATGGAATAAGAGAGAAATTAGCCAAAAAATTAATTAGCTAAATATAAGACACTGTTCAAACCAATTTTAACTTATGGATCTGAGAGCTGGTTTAGAACTAAAACACTTGACCAAAGGACTAGAGACTGCAGATATGAAAGTCTTGAGAAAGATTAGGGGCACAAATGGATGGTATCAATGGCAACATCATATTAAAAACGGGGATATTAAGAAAGAACTTGACATTATCAGCATCCAGGACTGCGTTAGCAGAGCTAATCTCAGGTAGTATGGTCACTTAAACAGAATGAGAGCGGAAAGATTAGTAAAACAAGTGTTCTTTGCTAGGTTGGCAGGAAAAAGATCCAGAGTAAGACCAAGATATAGGTGGATTAATCGTAAAAAGTGCCTTAGAAGATAGAAATATAAGATGTGATAATGTTGGAGTCTTGACAGGTAACAAACTGATTTGGACGAAAATTGTACATAGGAAGTTAGTAATGATGTAAATTTTTATGTAGTACTATCATATCCTGTACACCCCTTGAGGGTATATATCAGGAATTTGATGATGATGACGATATTGGAAAAGAATTGAAGGTGTGATGAGAAACACACACAAAATTGCACTTGTGCACCTCTAGTAAACTGTTACTTTATGCATATAAAAATGAATTCAGGTCTGTCAAAAAGCAATAACGTACAAAGCATCAAATAAACACAACATATGTGGGTGTATGTTTCACAAAATGATTAATGAAATTTATTTACAAAAATTTGCTATTGCATTCAAATTAATTGGAAGAATGCAATCCGACCAATCTGATAGGATATGAGATAACCACTTTTGAACGAGTGCTTTTTTACTGGAAATGGGAAAAACAAACTTCTTCCTGAAGATTAAATGATATATTTTCATTTTCATTTAAATTGCACAATTTAAACCAGTATTAGAGATGTGGATACTTTTATGATTTTGATGGAATTACTTCAATAACATAAGGAGTATTTTAATATAAAGAAAAATTTACATCATACCACTACATAAGGATATTAAAATGAACAATACATAACCTGTGTGCAAACTTTCACCTTAACACTCCAATCTAATGCTGGAACTTTCATCATTACAATTACAAACTTATACTTGGAGTGTTAAGTATGCACATCAGAGATGCTTCTCTTGGAGAACCAACTCTGATGTGCATACTTATCGTGAAGCAAGCTGTGAAACAGACTATCAGCTAGTAACAGCCAAGGTTAGACTAAGACTCCAAAACCTTCCAAGTCAGCACACCAGACTGGATATAAAAATAATTCATAGTGGGTTCACAGAAATATCAATTCGGTTTAGATGATCTTTTGGATAATAGTGAGGAGAACTCACCTGAAATGCTTTGGGAATGGGTCAAAGTTATAATACAATATATCGCGAAGAAGTATCTTGGTCAAATTAGGAGACCAAGAGACTCATGGATATCAGATTCAAACATGGGATCTAATCAGAGGAAGGCAGTTAGAGAAACAAAGATGCAGAGACTGAAGAACATAAGATATTATAGAGAAATCAGGTGAGCCATCAGACAGTACAAGAAAATTTTTTACACTAATAAATGTGAAGAGACAGAATTCCAGATGAGGAGGCATAATTATAAAAGGAAGCTCTGTTTAGTTCCTGACCAAAAGCACGTTTAAACTCAAATTGAATGTCATCAAAGACTTTAAGGCCTAAGGGAATGGAGGGATAAGAGTGTTTCATAGATTGATTACAAGGATATGAGAGACAGGATCATGGCCCAGAGAATGGAAGATGTCAATTTTCATTCCACTACATAAGAAGGAAGATATGAAGAATTGCTAAAACTATTGAACTAGTAGTTTAATCTCTCATGCAAGCAAGATTTTATTAAAGATCATCGTAAATAGCATTGAGGTCAAATTTCAGGCAGAGATGCCTGAGGAACAAGCAGGTTTTAGGAAAGGTAAGAGTACCAGACATCAGATTCTTTTCCTTAGACAGATCAGAGAAAACCATAAAGCATTTACACTCCCTATGGTAATTGTGTTTCATAGACTACTCTACAGCTTTTGATTGTGTTCAGCATGTGAAACTGTGGGAAGTAATGAAAATACAGTAGACTCTCGACTATCCGGCCTAATGTGGCGGAAGGGCAGGCCAGATAACACAAAAGCCAGATAGGCCGGAGTTCAAGGCCTACCTTTTCACACAAATGTGAAAAGGTAAGCCTAAGATGCAAGAGTCAAAACAGTTTTTAGTTTTTGAAAAAGTCCTTGATAGATGACTGCTTCACCCTTTTAGCCCTCTTCCGCGATGCAATGTCCCTCCACTTACGCAAGCAGATGATATCAGCTGGCATCGCTTCCTCCTGCTCACTAATGTACTGCAGCACTGTCTCGATCGTCTTGAACCCTTCCGAATGTGGGATGAGATTTTTCCTGTCATCTAAGGATGCCTCCTCTTCTTCTTTTCCCTGTGTCACAATTGCCATAATATCGTTGTCAGTTATTTCATCAACTTCGTCGTTTGACATCCATTCTGTAATGTCCCCTGCACTGACATCGTCACAGCTCGGTACATTTTTGAGCAAAGAAACAAGTTTATCGTTTTCACACACAGGTGATTGAAACGTCCACCTTCATGGTCCAAAAGAATTTTCCAAGACTTTACAAGTGATATGTTTCGAATCTCTTTACTAACGTAACCAGGAACAGTGGCAAACATATTCCACACTTGTGGATATCCGATACACATCTGACAAAGCGGGGAAATCCGCACTTTGCATGTCTCAACTTGTGTTATGCACATGGCATGTAGGAGGATTGTAGCAGATGCTCGCTTGCAACGCCTTGGCAAAGTAAATTACAGTACATATTCCTCATTTTATCACGGAGAATTACTGTATTATTATAATTCTCCGTGATAAAATCCGGGCTCCAGATAGTTGAGGGTCTACTGTAATGGGTTTTGTTCAACACACTATCAAGTTGACAGCTAACTTGTACACCGAGCAAGAAGCCACGGTAAGAACAGGTAGTGAATTAACTCATTGGCTTCAGATTAGAAAGGGAGTTAGACAAGGATGCTTACATTCTCCTGAACTGTTTACTATCTATGCCGAGGTTAGTAATCTGAGGTGTGCTGATGATACAGTACTCCTTTGTAATGACAAGGAAGAACTAGGACAACTTTTTGCCAAAGTTAACGAGATCAATAAGAACATAGGACTTCAGCTCAATCCCAGCAAGACAAAGATTATGGTTCTCAAAGGAAATACAGACAAGGAAGATCTTAATGGAGAAAGAATTGAGGAGGTCAGCAAGTTCAAGTACCTGCGATCCATTATTAATGCAAAGAATTGCTCTTCAGAAGATGTCAGAAGAAGATTAGGAATGGCTAAATCAACAGTCAGAATCTTGTCTAAAATCTAGAAGGATGGATTTATATCAAAGGAACAAAGTTAAGGATTATGGATGCAGCTGTTTTTCCAACAGTGACTTATGGAATCCTTAAATGTGTAGAAAGGCTTATGTGTTCGTCGTACATGTTGTTTTATTTTTGACAGTATATATATATATATATGAACACAAAATTATCAGTAAATAATAATTTATCGACTTATTGCTGATATTTCGCCGGTGTTATAACCAGCATCTTCAGAGCACAAAACACAGTTTGTCACAATATGCGAGATTACAACAACATGGTGTAATCAACGGACTAGTTTAACAAAATTGTAGCAACAACACAAAGACTAAAGTCCTAATCAGGCGCCCTCTATCTGAAAAAAAAATAAATGCAGTTACTACACAAAGACTAAACTCCTAAAAACAGAGAGAAAAAGCTGGTACCAGTTATGTCTTAAGAAGACTGTCTCCCATATCTTAGGCAAATTTATACAGCCATATTTGTTGAGATTTGGAGTATGTTTCAAAGCTTCTGTTGCTTCTAAGAACAATATCTCCGACTTGTAAGAGTTTATTGTGCAGAACTTTTGTTTTCTTCCAGTTGATTCTGTGTGCAAGGGTATTTGGGCATGGTCTGCTAGGACCTCTTGCCAAAGTGATAGTGTTGGATGTATCCTTTATGTTCACAGTTCTTCCTGTTTGACCGTAGTAGGCTTGATCACACGAGCAGGGTACTTCGTAGACTCTTGGATGTGATAAAGGAGGGATGCTGTCCTTGGGTGAACAGATGAGAGTTGTTAATTTGACACATGGTCTGAATACTGTGCGTAGTTCATGTTTATGAAGAATTCTAGATATCTTTTCTGATATGCCTTTAATGTATGGGATGATGACTGTTTTGTTGTAGTTCACTGTGGTGGATAGTGGGAGGGGTTTCTTAGGAGCATTTAATATTTTGTTTATCTTATGGGGATTATAGCCATTGGCCAAGATGGTGTGGCATAAGTGAGCATTCTCAACCATCGATGCCCTTGTGTCCTTTTCTCACCTTGCATAAAATGAAAAATTTCCTCTTCTTTTTCTTCCTTTCCTCTTCTTTTACCTTGCAGTGTCGAGGATTTTTCAACATTTAAAGAGCATTGTCATTGGAAGATTGCTCTTGCTCTGTGGGTTAGCGTTTTTAAAATACCATACTGTTGAGAAGGGTGATGGCGTGATTGTTTGTGTAAATATCTCCCTGTGTGCGTGGGTGGGTTTTCTAAAAACTGAAAATAATAAGGGACTACCTGGAAGACGTGTGACAAGTGTATCCAGGAAGGGCAGACAGTCATTAGCTTCCAGTTCCATTGTAAAGTGGATTTTAGGATGTTGGCTATTTAAATGCACTAAGAATGTTTCCAATGTCCCTGGGCCATGTGGCCAAATAGCAAGCACATCGTCAACATAGCGTAGCCAAAGTGTTGATTTGAGAGTGGCTGTATTGATAGCTAGTTTTTCCAGGTGTTCTATGTAGAAGTTGGCTGGGGGGGGGAGACCATTGCTGTCCAATCTAATTGTTTGTATATTTTCCCTTTCCATTTGAAATATCCTGCATGTATTGTGAATTTAAATAATTCAAATATATCAGGGGGAAAGTGTGACTTTAGTAGATTTCAGAAAATCAAGAGTAATACAATGAGTAGTCCTATATGATTTGCTTTAGCTGATTATTTTATGGAGCATTTAGAGGATCAGATTTCTAACACCGTTTCTCCTTGACTTCACATTTGGCTATGTTTTGTGAATGACAGTATGGTCTCACTCTGAAACATATAAGGGTTTCAGTTAGTGGTACATTTGTGAATAGTGAGGAGATATCAAGGCTCACTATAAAGTCACCCCCCCCCCAGCCAGCTTCTACAGGGTTATCAGCAGAAAAAGGTTGTTGTAACTTGACATGTAGCAATGTACGACATGATCATTAATAAATAACATAAAACGGATTTACCTCAGGTATATACTTTTAGTAGTATTTCTGCTCTAGTGTCAAGGGCATCTTTAGTATGACTTTCAAATTAAACAAGAACAGAAACCAGTATATTCAACGATGACGTGCACAAGCTGTACGTACATGATGAAGAACATCATGGCCTAATTATATTAAAGTTCCATGAAAAAGAACTTTAACAAGATGTAATAATGAATAAAAAAATATAATTAGATTTAAGTTAATTCTGGAATTAGAGAAGAACTATTTCCTATAAGAGTAACAAGGGACTAATTTAAGTTCCTTGTTTTTATTTAGATTCGGCCGATGTGGAAAGGTCTCACAACTCTCTCGGTATAAATATAACGAGATTATTACTTTTATGGAGAACCTTAATTTTATTCCAAAGACCTCAGTGACTGGTGGTGATAGCATATGTTAGCAGATATGTTGATGATGTTTTTAGAGTTTGGCATGGGTCCCATACAGACCTACAAGAGTTTGTCAAAAAAATATCAACGCCTTTCACCATGGTATCCAGTTCAATCTTGAGTTAGAAGAGAACAATCGAACTGCCTTTTCAGATCTCCTATTATATCGTCAACCAGGATGGTATCCTACACTTCTCAGTATTCAGAAAGAAGACACATAGGATGAAGGACTATATTTCAAAAGGATGAAGGAGTTTACCTTAATCCTTTTTTCACACCATCATAACTGTCAAAAATCTGGCACTAAAAAGATTTTAGTACATCTGGCACCCTTCCTTACTGATGACTTTACCAAATCATAAGTCGACAACACAGTTAATAAATACAGAGTTTGCTTGTCATTTGCCTTAAAAGTGGTCATCATATCACCATTCCCTATGTTAAAGGTGTCTCAGAAGGCAGAGCCAAACTGTTTAGATCTGTTGGCCTACAAGTGCCTTTCCATCCTATCAACAAGATATCAACTTTTCTAGACTCAGATAAAAATAAACTTCTGCCTATAGCCCTCCCTGGAATGTATCCAATTCCTTGTTAGTATGGATTATTGTAATTATGCCAAACAGCTGTGTGTTGTGATAAAAATTTTGATAAGTTCTATGACCCAGAGCATGCTATCACCACTAGACACTGAGTTCTGTGGAAAAACATTAATACTGCAGAGGTCGCTGTTGATCTGAACAGATATAAATTGTTTTAATATAAATATTCTTACACATATCCAGTTATAGCTTGGAGATCATGACTAGCTGTGCATACATATATTACAAGTGATATTCCACACTGTTTATGCCATCAGTTTAGTTTAATATGTGTGATGTAAAGGTTTGTGATATTTGATAGTAAATTGTATCTGAGAGATACCGTGAACCCTGATGTCAGCATATAGCATTGGTTTAATTTTTTTAAATTTACTGTTGAAAATGGCTGGAAAAATATATCAACTGGATAATCCATCAGATGTTGAAGGGATTCAGTGAATGTCACTCGAGTCTGATGACGAGAATGACAGAGTTGAATGCAAAAGTGAAAGTGATGTTTGATAGTAAATTCTATCTGAGTGATACTGCAAACTCCGATGTCCGTATAGTATTGGTTTAGTTGTTTTTTGTTTCTTTGTTCAATAATTTCTAGATTGTAACTGAAAATAAATAAACCACCATGTATTATATTTGCAGTTTTTTTTTTTTAAGTTTTATCACATTTCAGCACTGAAATGCAATAAATACAATTTTTTCGACCCCGATCTCCTCAGGGTTAAGGTTTTCCACACGTAGAGGCTCAAGTGCTGTTAGGACATCATGTTGGAGGCTTAATCGATTGTATACAGCACTCACAAAGGATTAAAACAGAATTTAATACTTCCTATATTTCGTCTCAGTCACTGAGACATCTTCAGGGATTACAAAAAAACTAATGTAACATATACACAAATACCACACAATACTAAGCCCAACCACGTGGGTTTACTCTAAAGTCCTATCTAGGTAGAGCGCCCTCTAAGGATGGTTGTAGGTGGCCTGGAACGTAAGGTGGGATCTCTGATGATAAATGTTTCCCAAATCTTAGGAAGCTTAATGCAACCGTATTTATTAAGATTTGGTTGATTTCTGAGAGCTGCTGCTGATTCTATAAACAGTCTTTCTTTTTTGAATTTGCAGTGGTGGAGCATGGTGATTTTTTCCCATGAGATCCTGTGGGTTGTATCCAAGAAATGGTCAGCCAGGTCTGACTGATCAGTCGTGGTTGCAGATGTATGACTTGTGTTCCTCCAGGCAGATGATTGCTGATCTGCCTGTCTGTCCAAAGTATGCCAGCTTACAGGAACAGAGTGCTTTATAAACACCAGGCACTGAGAGAGGAAGGAGCTGATCTTTTGTAGAAAGGATAAGGGTAGCACGCTTGTGGTGGGGCTTAAATGTTGTGTGTAGGTTGTACTTTTTTAAAATCTTGGATTTTTTTTTTCCAATGTGCCACGGATATAGGGTATGGTGATGGCATTTCTAAACTCTTTCTGAAGAGAAGACTGGGGAATGGGGGAGGAACTGATTATTTTTTTAATACTGTGATCACTGTAGCCATTGGAGAGGAAAGTGTTGTGTATGTGGGCAAGCTCAGTTGTAAGGGAGGTTCCACTGGAACAAAGATTGTGGGCTCTCTTGGTTAGTTTTAATAATGCCATGTTGTTGAGCAAGGTCGTGAAATTGCTGAGGCTACAGGAATTTCAAATGAACATGTAGGATATATTAAGCATGAAGAATTGCAAATGAAAAAGCTTTGCTCAAGATGGGTGTCACGCTTGCTCAAAGCAGATCAAAAACGCACTCACATGAAAAATCTCTGAACAGTGTTTGGGCCATTTTAACAAGAATAAAACTGATTTTGTGTGTCAATTTATTATTATAGATGAGACCTGGATTCACCCTTACATACCAGAATCCAAACAGCAGTAAAAACAGTGGACAAAAGCCAGTTGTTCAGCATCAAAGAAGACAAAGTCGGTTCCATCAGCAGGAAAGGTGGCATTGGTGTTTTGGGAAGCTAAAGGCATTTTGTTTGTTAATTATCTTCTCATCTCATCTTCCTTTTACACTCTTTTTACCTTGCAGTGTAGAGTGTTTTTATTAATCAATGGACCTCAAACCGTTCAAAGGGTAAGGTGGTCAGCCGTATGCCCCAGTGTATCCTATGTCCTATAGTTTTGAGTTCTCAAGGCTGGTTTGCCTGCTTTGCAGGATGAAAAACCCTACTGTCCATGCCCAAGCCAAAGAACAAGCTATGGCTAAGGAAGATCCTTAAGCTCCTCATGTCACTGATGGGAATAGAACCTAGGACACTCCTTCCCCAGGCACATGGTTGCAAAGCACCCAGCCACTAGGCTAACCGTGATCTTGAAAAAGGTAAAACAATAACCAGGGAATATTATTCTGATCTTTTAACCAGACTAGATGAAAAAATTCATGAGAAAAGACCCAGTTTGCATAAGAAAAAAATCACCTTTCATCAGGACAACGCACCTGCCCACAAAGGTGTTTTAGCAATGGGAAAATTAAGGAATATGCTCTATGAATTGTTGGAACATCCACCCTATTCCCCAGATTTGTCTCGCTCTGATTTCTATCTCTTTTCAAAACTAAAACTCTTCCTCACTGGTCAGCGTTTTTCTTTGAATCAAGAGGTGATCATAGCTGTAGAGGGATATGATATTTTGCAGATCTTACTGAGAACCACCACAGGGATGGGATAATGGTGCTGGAGCATTGCTGGAATAAATGTATTAATCTTAAGGGAGATTATGTTTAAAAATAAAAATAATTTTGAAATTATAAATTCGTCATTTCATTGTTAGGCCGAGAACTTTTCAGACCACCCTCGTACATAATTTTTATGATCCTGTAGGCAACTTTCAAGCATATCAATGCAAAGAAGTGGGCTAAAAAAAGCAGACAATGAAAACAAAGAAAGAATTTTCTAGTGCAGTGCTTCCGACCTACGTCTTTTAAAATTTTAGTATCACCAATGTGCCCCTTCTCAGGAAAAGCAATTTCAAAGAAGTTATAATATTTCATTTAAAAACGAATGATTATAAAGGTAATTGTTTTTTTTAACAGTTACATTCTAATAAACCGCAACCATCAGAAACAATTTTTTTAATTATTAAATACTTTTTCAGTTATATGAATCCAATATTATATACAGTAGAAACAAATCATGAATTTCAATAATAAATTTAATGGTTTCTGTTGGGAAGAAGTTAATTTGGTGAAATCTGGTTCTTATTTATTTTTAGCAACAAGTGGACCCCAAATCAGAAAGACTGATTTTTTTATTTATTTATTTTTTTTTGAGGACCGCAAGCTCAGAAAATGGGTGGTGAAACAACTGCAGAGGGCCATTAAAATTTATTATTATTATTCAAGTCTCCATGGAGTCAAAAGACTCATTGCAGGAGGTCCTTCCTAGGAAACACAAAGTCTATCAAGACTCATTGCAGGAGGTCCCTCCTAGAAAACAGTCTATCAAAACCACACCTTAAACTCATTGACCATTCTCGCTCTTATCACTCTATCCGGCAATGCATTCCACGGTTCAACCACTCACCACACAAAGAAACCACTCCTCACCCTCTTCTCACAGCTTCCTTTTGTAACTTCCAGGGATGGCCCCTTGTCATCACTCCTTCCCGCTGTACAACCAAGCGAAAGAACTCCCCAGTGTCAACCCTGTAACCACCTCTCAACAGTTTAAAAGTCTCAATCATATCACCTCTCCTTCTTCTATCTACCAAACTCTGCGGTCCACATTCCCTCAGTCGATCCTCATAGCTAACATTCTACAATCTCGAAACCATCTTTGTTATCCACCTCTGTACCTTTTCCACAGCTAATTTATCCGCTTTAAATCCTGGCGACCAAATCTGAGAACAACAGTCTAAGTGTGGTCTGATCAGGGTCTTATACAACAGAATGATAACTCTTTTATCTCTGCAGGTCAGCGTCCTTCTCAGCACTGCAGCATTCCTCTGTGTTACCTTCACCACCTTCGAAATATGTCCCCTGAATTTCAGGTTTCTATCAATCATCACCCCCAGATCTCTTGTCTCCTCTACTTCCTCCAGTACAGCTCCTCCAATCCAAGAACTTTTTTTGGGATATATTTATAATTATACATTTAAGATACGGTGTATTTGGGACACATCGATACAGCCTCCCATCGATGCATCCCAAACTTCAAGACTTTACATTTTGCTGCATTAAACTGACACACCCCATTCATTCATTCATCCATCTGTCTAGTTTATTCAAATCCTCTGGCAGGGCTACCACATCTTCACTATTACTAATAACCCTTCCCAGCTTCACATCATCTGCAAACAACTGAATATCCCCCTGCAATCCACTGACAATGTCAGTGATATAAAGGTTAAACAATATTTCCCAGTACTGAGTCCTGTGGGACCCCCACTTGTAACCTTCTGCCTTCTTGAAACTGTCCCACCATACACAACTCTCTGATACCTATCACACAGTCAATCCTGAATCCAGTTGACCAACCTGACGTCCAAACCCATGTGCTGCAACTGAAATATCAGCTTATCATGTGGCACCCTGTCGAAAGCTTTCACAAGATCCAAGAAAATGGCAGTACATGTCTTTCCCTCGTCTACTGCTCTTATAACTTTATTATAAAAGGCTAGCATATTACTAAAACAAGAGTGCCCCTTAACAAATCCATGTTAACTCTCACAGATAACATTACTCTCATCTGCCCAATGCTGTATACGGTCCCTCACTAATTTCTCCAAGATCTTAACAACTACTATAATTAGACACCTCCAGTCTGCTACCACCCTAATGCAACGGCACTATCTCACCTTCCTTCCATTCTCTGGGCACCTTTCCCATAGCTAGACCTTCATTGAAAAGCCAGGTCAAAGGAGCTGCCAGTTCTTTAGCACATTCTCTCAAAACTCATGGTGAAATACCATCCAGTCCCACAGCTTTACTGACATCCAGAGTACTCGGTATTTGGAACACATCTTCTCCTGCACCTCTAAACCTCGACCCTGCCCTATCCCTCTAGTATTAAAATTTACCTCCAGGATGAAATACTCCAATAAAGTGTTCATTGAACAATTCCACTATATCCTCTGCATCAGTCACTCTATTCCCATTTCTATCCCACAATCATTTCTCCTCCTGCTGGCCACATAGCTAAAAAAATTACCTAGGATTTTCTTTCGATCTTTGGGCCAATCTCTTCTCATATTCCAGTTTTGCCTTCCTTACCATACTAGTCACTCTCCTGGCATGTGTCTTATAGTCTTCATGCATCAGCTCTTCACCTGTCTCCCTATATCTCTTCAACAGCCTCTTTTTTATATGCAGTTCCCGTTTAATATTGTTTGTCATCCACTTTACACCAAATTGTGTGCTCTTCTTCACTTGTGGAATACGGCTTACTATTGCTGCTAACAAATATTCCTTCACAATTTCCCAAGCACTAATGATATCCCAGCCTTCCAATTCCTCCATCATGAAACTTCCCCAAATTGTTATCTAAGACTTTTATAATCACCTGCCTTATAATTCCACATACGTTCCCATCCCGTCTATTCATCTTTCAAGTCAAAACCACATAGTCACTCTCTCCAACTGGTGGGAACGATGTCATCTCAGCTATTATCAACTCTTCTGATGCTATGACCAAATCCAAAACTCTCGAACCTTTTGTTCTCTCTATTACATGTTGCCTAAGACATTTGTCCCTCAAGAATTCTAGAAATTCCATTCCCTTATTGCTACATGCATCTTCCTCTCCCCAATTTATACTGCTGTAGTTAAAATCTCCCATAACAATCATTCTTCTTGCACTTGCAAAGCTCAACACTCTAAACATCTCCTGGTCCCGACCCTCTGTGCTCCTTGGTTTATAGCAACACCCCACTAAATATCCTGTCTTGCCCACCTCTACCTAACACCATATGCTTTCAAAATCATTAGTGTCACTGCCTTCCAAAGCCTCCACTCTTAGAGGAAATAAGTCGTCACTTATCATAAGCAGTACTCCACCACCATGCTTTCCCTTCCTATCCTGCCGAAAAATGCTGTACCCTGCTACTTCTATTCCTGTATTTATATCCTCTTCTGTTAACCACGTCTCAGTGATCCCAATAATCTTTGGCCAGGATGTTGCTATCAGCACCACCAATTGCTCTCCTTTATTTGGGATACTCCTGGCATTAGTATAAATCATAAAAATGCCACTGTTTCTATACCTAGCATTATCCTCTCTAGACTCCACTGGGCTCAGCGTTACCTGATGTCATCCCCCTTCTCCCAAGTACCCATTCCTACAAGAGGCTACCTCTGCTACCATTCACCTTGGGTATTCTACTTTCCCTGCTGCATTGACGCACCGACTCGCAATCTTTCCAGATGCCCACGTCCTTCCTCATTCAAATGCAAGCAGTCCTCGCATACAATTCCTTTCTGTCCTCAAACACCCTTCAAGCATCCACATATTCCAATCCTCTGTTCTGACACATTCTAGCTATTATGTTATTCAATATTACTGCTCTTCTGCTCAGCTCATCACTATCATACCTAGGTAACATGCACACTATCTTTCCTCTCTGTGTTTTCTTGTGTACAACCTCAAGAAAGAATCTCATATCTCTTGCCACCCAATTTACATTGCCTCTCAAGTCATTCGTTCCTACCATCACAATCATCTCATCCACCCTTTCACCCCTCTTAATTGCCATAGCCACACTTTCTATCGTTCCTCCAGACAAACACTCCTCAAGCATCCTATCTTGCACACCATGGATCACTGCGTCCCCATTCTTTATACCTTTTACCACCCTGTTTCTCAATTGCTAACCTGCATCCCTCACTCTCTCTCCTCTAACACTTTCTCTCTGTGTTCCCTACTTACCTGCCTTTCTGATATCACTCTATCCCTGGTTCCAGCACTCCCTCGCATTCTTCTCATTCCCTCTCTTCTACTGTTCCTATTCTCTCCTCTTCTATCATTCCCATAACTCTCCCTCACTCTTACTCTGATTCGCCTTGCATTCATTCCTTCCATTCGCCTAATCTCATCTTTCACACTTCTCATTTTATTCCCTAGACATTCCACCCTCTCTTTTAGCTCATCTCTCTCTCTGCAAGCCAGAGAGGGAGAGAGAGATGAGCTTGTTTGCCATTCTTCCTCCCAATTGAGACCATCTCCAAAAACTTCGTAATCATTCAACCTTTCAACACTCCCCATGATTCCGAAATTTAGCAGAATGTCGAACTACTGTATTTGAATTCAAACTTTTAATGCAAAGATGTCAAACCACATGGTTAAAATGCAATCATGCAATTAACCAGACGTGCCTCTAATAGGTCAATCATAGTACCAAGACACAATTTTAAAAAAAATTCCTTTAGATGTTTTAGTTACTGAAAAGTACATTATAGAATAGCCCCACAATAATCTATAATATCAAGTCCAAAAAAATGTAAGTGGCTTGTACTCCTTAAGGACCTTTCGCATACCATACTTTAGGAAATACTGCTTTAGATGTAACTAATACTGCTTATAGAACGTGCATACCTGGATCAAATAGCTGTTTAAAACTGAAAACTAAAGATTCATTACAGTGAATAGATTATGGCATCTATGTAATATACACAAATTGATATCATCAGGCAAAAGAAGGCAAACAAATGTGATCAATGATTCCAGAAAAATATAACAAGTTGGAGAATAAACTTCAAATAAAGATTGTGATGAGCTATCATCTATTATATCCATTCAAATTTACTATTAATTGAATCAGTCATTTTTACTTTTCTCATCTCAAGATCTGTGCAGATCATATCATATTTGTTAACAGCATCTTCAGGGCACAAAAATAAAAAGTTACACCACACATGACAAATAAATAGTGAAACAACTTCTAAAACAATTAATGTCTTTGATGAGCTTTTTTTTTTAAGAAAGCCTTTGGTCATCCCATCTCATAGGGTCTTCTCCATAATTTTTGAGATAGGAGTGCATTTTAAAGCTGATGCAGATTCTAAAGTCGTTCAGGTTTATAATGTTCTTAGATGTTTTCTTCCATTCTATCACTACCTATACAATTATAGATGGCCACAGATACTCCTATATATAAACTATAAACACTATATAACTATAGTTTCCCAGTGTAGAATAATTTGCAAGTGCATAATTCCTGGTGTGTCTGATTATAGAAGTGGATGAATCAGCTCACTGCAAGGCAGATAAAGGATACTTAGTTTATTGTATATGATTTGAACAAAGTGGGATGTTCTTTTAATTCTTGATTTTCTTTTATTTTTTTTTACTTGCAATATTTAGGATATGATTAGAATTAAACATGATGTGGTCAGTATTAAGGGGGAGGGGGTTCCAAAGTCACCATAGAGTCAGATCATGGCCATGGTCCAAAGGGGAACAGTTGTTTAACCCTTTCCCAAGGTAAAGCATACCTACAGTGGATGTTGGAATGGTATCATTTATACAGAGGTGTACAAAGTATATGTTTACAAGTCATCCTTATTATACCAAACTGGGAAAACTGTTTGGTTTACAATGCCAAATTAGCATTTAGGGATATGACTTGGGAGGGGGAAAAAAATGCTTAATGTAAAATTTTGCTGAATTAAATAATTTGCCTGAGCCCTTCTTTAATGAACAACCATAATCTTCATTAAAGAAATGAGAATTATTAAAATATGATGAATGGTTAAAAAAAAGAGCTGCTGTACTCATATTATGGGAAAGGGGGAGGGGTTCTGCATGGGTTGTAGTCAAATCATGACTACAACCCATGCAGAACCAAGTAAGAACAACTTCTCTGTGCAGTTTAGACGGACATAAAATATTATGATCTTGATTAGGCAGCATATTAATAATTTGCTATTCCATAATGTCTGCCTGAATAAACATTAGTTTCTGTCTTAAGCTGTCTGTAATCAGTACAGCAAACAGTGATCATGTAGGAAACAAGGTGACTTAGATGTAGTATCTACCACCTTACTTAGAAAAGGCCCTATACTTTCTTGCACAACCTGTTGCAAATGACATCAGCATAAGACTAGGATCTTTCTCCCTTTTTCTTGCCCTCCATCTCTTCATCCCAATGTGGCTTAGGATCCCAAACAGGAAAACACCTACGTGGAGTGTCCTGACCTAATGTAACAAATCCAAGACAGAATAATGGATATGGGTGTTACATATTGAGCTTCATAATACCAACAGTGAGCTGGATAAATTCCCATAAATGATGCACATTTGGTAATGTTATGGTTTGACATACTGGGCTTCATAACAGCTGCAGTAAACTTGATTAATTTGAATAAACAATGCACATTTAGTACTGTTGCAGCTTTATGTGGCATCAGGTAAGTTCTATGGTATGCAGCTGAGAAGAAAATAGGTATTCTCTAAGCATTTTAAAAAGATGCTGGTAGATGAAAAGAGGGATGGAGTGCTTGCAGGAGCTGCACAGATTAAAACAGCTACATAATGGATGATACACACACACACACGCACACACACACACACACACACACACACATTGTATATAATATAGGCATGCCCATAGAAAAAGTTGTTTTGCAGCATGTGTTGTCTTCTGCAATATTTAGAGCTTGAAACAGTTGTGATACACAGAAAAATGGATGCATGGCAGTCTTCCACTTATTAAATATGCTTCCCTAATGCAGACAAAAGTAGTGCATGTTGTTAGTTCGTTTGTTTCAATATAAAGACTTAGAGATAGATGATGTGCTAATTGTCGTTATTTTTTCTTACAGGAGCACAGATGTGTGCAACATACTCAAGTTTTAATAAGATGAATGGTTGGTGGAGTTTAAGCAAATAACATCGGTCAGCACTCCCAAGAGGTAGAATTAGGGTGTGAAGGATGTTCAACAGCTTCTGATCTCATTCCTTGCAGTAAGAATGTAAATATCTTAATGAATAGGCATCCTTATAATTTTTCGTCTGATGCAAATGAGCATCATTTGTCAAAGTCTTCATTTTGAGTCATGATTGCAACAAAAGTGCACACTTCTATGGTGAAAACACCTAAACGCATTTGCGTTTAGGTGTTTTCACCTAAAGTATTGAAGAACAAAAGAAAGATGGTCAAATCATTAATACAGATGACACTGTTTATGCCTGGAGGAAGTTCTGTTTAATGTTGCAGTAAACATTTTAAAACTTGAAAGAAAGGTCCCTTGCGGGAAATTCATCTTTTCACAGAGGAAAGATCAGAGGTGAACTAGAGCAAGGACAGCTGAGGTCATACTGAATCAGTACAAAGGTACATCAGTAAAGAAGGAATAAGTAAATAGCATCTTATGTACATAAAAACTGTTGTAAAAATTATGTACGAAAAGTGTATTGATAAAAAGAACAGGTATAAAAATAAATATGATCTGAACTTATGGTTCACATTGATATAAACATATAAGCAAAGCATTTATGTTATGGAGCACTCTTGAATCAGAATGTGTATTTTGACTGTAACTCATTTTAAATAAAAAAGACAAAAAATTTGTATTGCACATAATGTGAAATACAAAATTTTGTTCTTTTATTTTGATGACAGCTTTCCTGAAATGGCCTTACTTCATGCTGTAAATCGATTGCATCTTTTATCATTACTTTTGAGTCCTTGACACTGGTCTTTTCCGTTCCTTTACAGCTTTTAATTTCTAGATTTTAATCTTTTAACATTTTTCACTTTCAATTTTTATAAGTTTTATTGTGCATTTACTATTAATAACACATAATGATTACTGAATTTATTCTCATCCACATTCCATCTATTAATAGTACAGTCTATTATTTTTACACTGTAAACTCTTTTATTCATACCTCAGTTTTTAAATTTTAAAAGTAAATGGAGCTCCATCTTACTATTTTATCTATCACTAATATCCTATTCACTCATTACTGCTCCGAATTTCAAACGTCGTTATTGCCATTTCACCACAGCACAGCAAAGGTATGCAATAACACTTATATATGATAATTTCATTAAAATTTTAATTTATAAAGAGTTGCAGTGTCAAAAGACATGTCCCGATCCAAGGGTGCTCCATAACATATAAGCTTTACTTATCTCTTCATATCAAAATATAGAAAAATATCTAATCTATACACAATCTAGATAATTTGTGTAAATAAATAAATTCTATACGCAATTATAAATGTTAATTTTTTTGAAAAAATTTAAGACCAAAATGAGTACTTAATAATCAGATAAAGTTTGAGTATAATAAGGCTCAGACATAATAAGAAGCACTAAAATAGTGACTGCACTCATTGACATAATTAGGGTAACTGATCAGGATATGCTTTATTGATGAAGCTGAACAACAGAACTCACCCTCAATAGAAAGCAGTGTAAGATGACTATGACCTATGCATAGAAGGAAGAGGATAGCAAGAACAACTTCCTCTTTATAATCCCTGCAGTGCAGATTAGACTGTGGTAATTTAATTCGAGGCTTGATCTGATAGAGATTGTTGTCAGTCTCTATCAGTGTAGGGGACAGGCAGCTGTAATTCTTGAAAAATGAGCTGTCTAGCTGCAGTATCTGCAGTCTCGTTTCCCTTAATCTCAACATGGCTTGTGACCTTGTATAACCCCATAGAGGTTATACAAGGCTAAAACTTCTTTCAGCCTGAAGGGTTTCATGAATGTGTACAGGTAATGCATCTCTGGACATCATCTATACATTTTATGTAGTTTAATTAATGCAAACACTATGGCTTGAAGTTCAGTGGTAAATAAATTTGCTACATTTCAGCAGGAATCCAATAAGCTTCTAATTTTGAACCATCTAAGTAGACAGGCACAAAATCAGAGTATTCTGTTCTATGAGCTTCAAAGAGTTGCTGGCAGACATCAGGAATGGTGAAATTTTTCAGTAAGCTGTATGATGGTATGCATGAATGCCATGTCATCAACCCTCATATACAGAAATGCTTTTATTCACAAACCAATGAGACATGTGGCAATGAAAAGAATGAGATACTAATTCTTCCACCATGGCACAAAAAATAACTGGCCATGTGGGATGATCATCTAGGTATTTTATTTTAGTCAATATGGATAGCTGCAGATGTTAAAGTGACAAAGGTGGTTCATTTCTTTCAATGTAAAGACTAGAAATCAATGAATTCAGAAATGTTCCAGTTGCAATTCTCATTGCTTCATGGTGGATACCAGTCTGAGAAAAGCACTTTATCATAAAGGCTTGAAGTCTAAACAAATACTAGAGGAACCAGAACTAGAAAACTTGTCAAAAAGAGATTTAATACTGATCCTCTGTGAAGCGAGTAACAGGTAAACACACCATCTAATGGAGATGGTGTGTTTACCTGCTTCATTACTTCTGTTACCACAAAAAAGAATAATAATAATAAAATAAAGAAAAATGAAAATATATTAATAATAATAAACCATCCAAATTTTCTGGATTTTAAAACTAGCAAGTGTTTAGGTAGTTTAACTTAGAAATGTACACAGATTTACTATAATACATACTAATGAAAAGCACAGGTATAATAAATAATTTTATTATTATGTCTTTTTATGGTTATCAAATATGTAAAAAATATTACCTGTTCTCTTAAAAACACTGCTTGCTGCCTTTTCATTTCTCTTTCCTATGCATACACAGATCAAGTGTCAAAAAGAAGAGAGAGAAAGGAAGAGAGAGAGAGAGAGAGATAGTTAGTAGAGTTAAGAAATGAAATATTTTTATAGCAAAATAGTGTTCAAAAATGCTACCACATCTGCTATGTTTATGTGAAATTTATCAACACTGATGCAAAGTTTTATTTGAAAACTCAACAAATAATAACAGATTCAGTGCAAAGCAGTAGAAAGTCAGAGATAAAAAAGGTTGGTGCTTGGTACCCCCCCCCCCCCACCTCTGTGCTGCTATTTAACACACAATCATTGATAAATGTGTATGTACTATATCATCCTGTTGGTATTTCTTTCATGTGCTTCTATATTTTTATTACACTATGCTGCAAAAACAATGTAAAAATCTAAATAATCCAAAAAAAAAAAAATCTCTTTTTGTAGACTTTCTGCTAACTGCTGATAAATGAACATGTATTTTGATCCAGTCCACGAACAAAAATGGGAGTCAGTTCCAGCAGTGAAGTTGAATATGTTAAACTTTGGATCATGAACCAACCAGCTCACAGATTTGGTTGAACAAATCTGCAGAAATTCCCTACATCCTTTCATAGCTAAGAATTTATGGAGACACAACACACGTGTTAGAATAATTACTTTACTTATCATTAAGAAAGTAACATTTGCCGTTTCAGCCTCTGCACTAAGGTCATCATCATCAGAAAAACATACATATGTAGAGGATACAAGGTACATGGCACTCCACTACACAAATGTTTTTTAATAATTCCTTCTGGTCTGACCTCTAGTGGGAAAAAACTACATTAATTTTTAAATTATTTGATATTATATTATATTATATTATATTATATTATATTTAAACTATAACATTAATTTTAAAAGTAATACAAAAAAAATATTTTTTTGTCTCCATAAATTCTTCACTGTGAATGCTGACCACTGTGTAACCCTAAAAGAAACAATAGTCCTACATCTTTCATTGACTCACTAATAAGTAATATCTGATTCTGTGCAAAGCAGCAGAAAGGAAAATAAATTAAAAAAAAGTTTTTGCTGGTAATTCCTCTCTTTCTGTTGATATCAAACAACATACAGCCTAGTGAGATAAATATGTGATATCTTCCTGTAATTCTTTCATTCCCAAAATTCTTTATTTTTGTAGTATAGCGTATATATCTTTCTATATACACTAAGCAACAAAAATAACGTAAACCATGGACATCTGAATTTTCCAAAATCCTCATTTACACCAATTTTTTTTTTTCTGATTGCAAGTGCTACTCTCTCTCTCTTTCTCTCTCTCTATAGACTTTCCACTAACTTCTGATAAATGGACAAGGATTTTGATCCAGTCTTCCTCCAAAATGGAAGTAGGTCCCTGCAGTGAAGCTGAATACTTTAGAATTTGAACCATGTGCCCCAACTAGCTAATTCTTCTCAAAGATGTACTAAGACATTATCAAGATACTTAAATGATTCGTTTTCACAGCGTCACTAGATACAGTGATACTTTGTATAAAATACAGATTTGTCCACAAGATTAATATAACAAGGTATCTCAGTTCAAACCAGGAGAAATATATCCCATGCCATAAAAGAAATGTGTAAATAACATTCTCCTGACATTCACCATGGCCATCCTCCCTTGCATAAAGTAGACAGGTACAAAATCAGAGTATTCTGTTCTATGAGCTTCAAAGAGTTGCTGGCAGACATCAGGAATGGTGAAATTTTTCAGTAAGCTGTATGATGGTATGCATGAATGCCAATCATCAAAAGTGTCAGCTGGGAAGCTCAAAACAGCAGCACATTCATTTCATGGCAGAACCTGCAGAAATGACATATGTATTTATAAACTCTGTAATAAGTAGTGTGATTCAGTCTCATTATGTAAGTAGTATACCAACTAAGGTAACAAATGGGATTATATAAGTCCTATATCCTAACTTAAAAGATAATTCACTGGCATATGTTATACACTGTATATGATAGCAAGATGATTTTTAAATGAATGAGACTCTGCCAAGGAATAGTCTGGATTCCAGATTAGAAAAACACAATAATCAAGTCCCAAATTATTATTATTATTACATAGCACCTCCAGGGAATCCAAGGACTCATCGAGGGAGGGCACCTATTCTACAACTCTCCGTCACCACCACTCAACTACATTCATCATCTACACCAACGTCATCTACCGCCGACCACCACTACTACTAGCATTGTTCACAAACATCCATACCCACGGTGGGATTCGAACCTGCAGCCTTTTGGCGAGAGAGCGGATACACTAACCGCTCGGCCAACCAGCCCGAGTGGTTAGCGTATCCGCTCGTCATTATTTAAAATTGCCTGGCCAACCAGGCTATTTTAAATAGTGATTTATAAAATCCCAATTTTGAGGTTCAAAGGGGAAGCATAATAAATGATTCTCTCAAACAGGATCACTTACCCCCTCTTCACCAATTCCACTTTGATTCTATGCGATAAAACCTAGAACCAAAACAATCAAGTGGAAGATTGGGTACAAAGCCCAGTGGGAAGATTGGTTAGGTATAGACAAGATAAAGAAGATGTACGGCAAGTTTGGAGACCTTAAGGTAGCAGATACAAAACCAGGGTCAGCTGTGGATAGCCAGTAACCAATTCAGCTGAACTTTTTTTTTCTTTTTTTTTCCCCATATTCTAAAGTCTCACAATAGAAGATTGAACTGCGCAATGGGAAATGACTCAGACATGTTAACAAATATAAGCAGGAGAAGGAAAGGAAAAATAATGAATATAAACAACAAAAATATATGGAATGCTGCAAGTTAGAATGTTAGAAGTATTCATCACAGACACCAAGACCTAGACAAACCTCTAACAGTAAGAAATACCAATTTAGCAGCAATAACAGAAACAAAAAGGCTCAGATGAAACAGATAACTACATCTATATTGACATAGAAATCAAAAATGAAGAAAGAACAAAAGCAGGAGTAAATATATATTTCTATTCATAAATTAATCAAGAATAATATCACACATTATGAGAAGTCTAGAAATAAGGTTACAAAAAAACCACTGCTTCCTGACTATTATTGTCTATGCCCAAAAGAGGAAGGGAGAGAGAAAGATAACAATGCATTCTATTCAGACTTCTAAAAAATAACCACTAATGATATTTTTTATTAATTGTAGATTTCCAGGCCAGAGCAGAGAGCATTCCATCTGGTACAAATACAGGAACAAACAGTGAAGATATATGCAACAGAAATGGAGACAGACTTAAGAGATTTCTCTACATATAATAACTTAGATGCCACTAAGACTTTTTTTTTTTTCCCAAGAATAAAGATTAACATGAAGTCACTTGGGAAGCAAGAAATTTCATTTAAGCTATATAATAGCTTAAATGAAAAGAGCTAACATCCTAATAAGAACAGGGTATTCAAAGTTGCAGATATAAAATCAGACCATTACCTATTACAAAGAAAATTGATACTAACTCACTTTGTCCCCAAGATTATTTAAAAGTAATCAAATCAAAGCAAAGAAAAATTCCCAAGAATCTTTTAGGGTTCAATTTTTGGTTGACAAAAGTATTAGTTACTTCTGTGACAAATGAATAACTAACACTGGGTTTAATAGGCCATGATAATATAGACAGACTGACTAGTTTCACACATATGCTAATGGTTTCTTCTGGATTAGGGGGGGAAAAACAATAAGCAGTAAATATGAACCATTCCATAATTAAAACCAAACATGCAGGAACCATTGCATGAGTCTCAATCATTGTTCAGTAGATATGCATGATAGTTGGCAGAAAGGTTCAAGTCTCATATGTGGAAAGATCTAATAAGTGACTTCCGAATATCACAAAATCATTCCTTGATTTCTGTTGAATGTGCCTTGTGAGTAGATAACCATCATAGCCTGTTTGATGTTGCAGGCACTGAAGTAGTCTTCCATGTAAGGTATGGAGCTCTTATCCAATTCAATATTGTGGTAAGTGTGGCAGAAATGGAAAGCTAGGCCTAAGCTCTGTTGTTATTAATGTCTCCAATATGCTCTTTTTGTCTAATTTCCATACTTCTAGATGTTTGCCCAATGTATGCAAGGCTACAAAAACATCGAATACTGTAAACTCCAGGATGCTTATTGAAAGGATTATATGTAACAGACCTTAGGTGAACGTAACAGACTGCATATACTCAAAACGAGTTTGAAAGTTGCTCTTAGGTCATTAGATTTCGAGAGAATGGTAATTTTTTGATACAAAGTTGCCAATATAAGGGATGGAAACCAAGGCTCTGTAGTGAATGTTATGGATCTGTTGTGGGGCAGGATTAGAGAATAGTATTCTTTGTGTAATTTTCTTAGAATATCAACTGCTCCCCAATAGTTGGTAAAGAGACTGTAATTCTTCTTTAGTGTTTCTTCATCTCCTATAATATAGATTGCTCTTTTTTTTAAGATATGTATAATACTAATTTATGCGATATATAGTGCAATGAAAAGAAATGTAGTTAACAACCTGTTTTAGTGGGCTTACAGTATATGCTTAAAGAGTGGCCTTCTTCCACTTTTTTAGAAATTAAAACATCTAGGAAAGATAATTTTCCTTCATTTTCAAGTTCTAAAGTGAATTTAATTTTATGATGAAGGGAATAGATGAAAGAAAATCATGTAACTCAGCCACACTGTGCTTCCAGATTATAAATATGCCATCTAGGTATCTCTGCCAAAGTGGTGGTTTTGGATTTGTGGATAGCAGGAAATCTTTTTCAAAAGTTTTCCATTAATAAGTCACCACATGGAAGAGATAGAGGGGCTTCCCACTGCAAAGCCAGATAGCTGCCTGTAGATTTTCCCATTCTATTCAAAATAATTTGAACTGACACAATGCCTAAATAGTTGAGAGATGTCAGAAGGGAACAGATCATCTGCAAATGCCATAACTTCATCTACAGGAACATTTGTGAACAAAGATACAATATCTAGACTAGCTAGAATGCCTGTTAAGATTGAAATTTCTCCTAGTTTTTCTACAAAATGTTGCAAGTTTTAATGAATCAGTCAATGTGTCTGATGTGCTCCTTTTGAAGATTAGCCAAATGTTTCAATAACAAATAAGTAGGCTAACTAATACAATCTACGATAGGCTGAAGAGGAATATTAGTCTTGTGTACCGTGGGCATTCCATATAATCGTGGAGTTAAAGGATTGCATTGATTTCAATCTTTTTTTTGTTTCTTCATGGTTTGTCCCAAGTAGGGTCATAATCTAATGGAGTGCAAGTAGAGGTATCAGAGAGTAAAAATGAAATTTTGGACATATAATCATTTGTATTCATGATAACAGTTGAATTGCATTTATAAGCCTTAAGTACTACAGCATGATATCTTCTTCTTCTTTAAATTTGAAAAAGCTCTTATTTCTCCTGAATTGATGTCCTTTTTGGGAAGATGAGAAGAAGCATCACAGTCTTCAATCTAATGTCATTTGCAAAGGGACTTTTCTATGTTGCAAATAATATCTATTTTAGGAACGTGTTCTAACATGAAGCATAATTGAACCCTTTCTGTAAAATGCTAGCTTCTAATGATGTCAAGTTATGATTAGCCAAGATAGAAGAGATAGAGAGAGAGAGAGAGAGAAGTGTGTATGTGTGTGTGGTGGGGGGTTACAACCTGGATACTGAAAGAATGATAATTGGTGGCAATTTGGGATTAAGCCAACCAAATTTTATTCTTATTAACTTAAACCATAACACAAAAAGATGATACAACATGGCAGAATTTCACGCACCATGTGTGAAATTCTGCTGGAGTATCAGCCAGTCGATCAAAGCATCTGTTGTTAATAATGATGTTTTCTCACTGGTTCAGGATACAAGAATACAGAAAATTTGAAACTGGAAGTGATTGCCATTTAGCATTAAGTAGGATAAACTAAAGATCATGTTAAAAGGAAAGTTAAGCAGCTTGAAGAGGTGAACTGTAGACTCAAATATTATTCAAGAAAAAATGAAAAAGATTGAAAACAAGAATCAAACCTTGGAGATTCAGTGGCAAACCCTGAAGAAAACATTGACTAATTCAGCAAAGAGGCATGTGGTGAGGTTTGCAAGGGTAGAAAAATCCTGACTAGATGATGGACTCAGGAAGTTAAAGAAAGAGTCAATCAAGGAAAAGAAGAAAGTATAATGAGAGTTCCTGGAAAATAAATCAGCATGTGATCTTAGAAATGATAGAAAATAATGCAAGAAAATCAAGCACTGTTGTAAAACTACTGCAACCAGAAGTCATAGGGAAATGTGGTAAGAAAATAAATATCAAGAAGGCAGAAAATTTTCTGGAGGCTATTGAAAAAGTTTAGAAATGGAGGAAAGAGTACTGTAAAAGGAATCAGAGATGATAAAGGTACGATAAAAACCGAAGATATTCTACGAGGGGGGGGGGGGGGGAAGGCTGGAAAGTTCTGATAAACACCTAAAACAAAATGATATTAAAGCAACTGATATAACAACAAGAAAGAACATACTAGTAGCAGAGTTATGAAGGTAACTTATTTTCTAATATTTTTATATCCTTGTATGTCCTTTCTTATGCTTATATCAGTTGTTTTATTATGATTTTTTGTTCTACTCATTTATCAGAACTTTTCAGACCCCCCCCCCCCAATAGATGTCTGGAGTACTTACATTAAAAGACTGCTAAATCAAATAACCACTGACAGAATGATGGTATAAACACTCAACATGAATGTAATCAGGAATACATAACCATACTTTAAGTAGAAAACGCAATCGATAACTTGAAATATGGAAAGGCAGCAGGAGTAGATGAAATTCAGCCAGAAATGCTCTAATATGGAGGTATAAAAGTTTTATGATGGCTGCACTGCATAACTCAGAAATCCTGGTTGGAGGGTGTAATTCCAGATGAATGGAGTAGAGTTCTCATGCAAACATCTAATAAAAAAGGGAGGTAAAACTAAATGTGAGAATTCTGAATTAGTCAATGTTTTCTTCAGGGTTGTTTGCCACTGAATCTCCAAGGTTTGATTCTTGTTTTCAATCTTTTTCATTTTTACTTGAATAATATTTGTGGATTTGAGTCTACAGTTCACCTCTTCAAGCTGCTTAACTTTCCTTTAAAATGAACTTTAGTTTATCCTACTTAACGCTAAATGGCAATCACTTCCAGTTTCAAATTTTGTAGATCTGGAAAAGGCATATGATATAGCCTCAAGAGAAAACCTGTTCAAAACACTACTGTGTATATGGTATAAATGGAACATTATATGAAGCATTGCTTAGCATTTATTTGGAATACATGTCATCAATTAGAACTGTAGGATATATAAGAAGATGGCTTGTAGATCAGGGCTGTCCAACCTTTGGTAATCTGAGGGCCGCATCATAATGCGTATCTAGTAATTTGGTGAGCAGCAGCGACACAACCTCGATAGCTGAACAAACGAACAACACTAATCGCACATTCACGTTCCCCATGAGCATGCGCATTTGAACAAAACAGTATAAGAACACTTCTTTGACACATCTACTATTTGAAAAACACATGGGTATATAGTGATGTCAACACACCATATTTTGTGATAGTTCTCACTGCATGCCTTTCCTGGCCTTTTGCCAGAAGGACATCAGGAAAATCTTGATACTAATAAGATTCCTGGTCCAGATGGGATTCATCCAGTTGTGTTCAAAACTCATGCTCCACAATTAACAATCAACCTATCACCTATTTAAGCTATTATATTCATCTGATATCTACCCAACAGCATGGATGCAAGCCTGTACCTAAAAAAAAAAAAGGAGATAAAAGTCAGCCATCAAATTGTCATCCCATTGCTCTAAACTCAGTATTCTCAAAAGTGATGCTCAACAACCAGCTTCTTCACTACCTACAGACCTGTCATTTAATTACTAGTCAGTAATATAGATTCCACTATTCCCATTCTACAGCAGACCTACTCACCAATCTTACCATTGGACAAAGGCCATGGAAAGATTTGGAGAAACACATGTGATCACTCTTGACATTACAAAGGCATTTCAAGTGTCTGGCATCAAGGCCTACTGAACAAGCTGCCATCTTATTAGTCTCTCTCCTGTGCTGTGTGATTGGATTGCCAGCTTCTTCAGTGGATGGCTTCGTTTCATCAATTTCTCTATCAATGCTGGAGCACTGCAGGGATCTATACTCTCATCTTCTTCCTTCATTACAATTACTTCAAATCCTATTCACAGTTTTGCTGATGACAGTACTCTTCATTCCTCTTCCTCATTTGAGAAACCATGTAGTACTCAAACAACTGAAACCTGAAGATCTTTCATAACTAATCACTTAAATTCTGATCTCCTAACCACCCTCAAATGGGGTGAAAACAATTTAATAAATTTCACTTCTATAAAAACCTAGGGCTATCTTATCAAATGCAAGAAAGATCCCACATCACTTTCACTTACTTTTGCTAATATTCCAATTTCCTTTCAAGCTAAACTTTCTCTTCATGGACTGACTGTCACATCCAGCTTATTCTGTCACAAACATATCAAACTACTCAGCTTCTAAAAAACTTTATTCTTTTTTGTTCAAAACATTACTTTTCATCTGCTCAATTCCTAACACTTCGTAAGTTTCAGATCTGAGTAACACTGGGATACTGTTCACATTTGGTGTGGTGTACTCATAAGAATTCTTAATGATATACAGAAGAAGACGATCTGCTTAACAGATCCCCCCCCCCCTCTCTCTGAGATTTGCTTCAGTCACTTTCTCCATTAGTTTCTGTACTGTGCCAATTCGAGTTTCAATTTCAATAGTGCGCTGCTCTACTGAGAACTGGCTACTGTCATTCCTCAACTTTCTTCCAACTACATAAGAACTCGAGCAGCCATTAGCCAACATCCATACACACACACACACACACACACACAGTTCAACTCCAATCATAGTGAACAAATTTCTTATCATCTTCATTCCACACACCTTTGTTCTTTGAAACAATGTTCTCCCACATTGTTTTTCCCAATGAGTACAATCTGCAACTCTTTACAAAACATAATAAATTACTTCTTTCTCCTTAATCACTTACCCACACGTGGCACTGTCGTGTTATAGGCCTTGTGACCTTGTGTGAAGTCATTATAATGAAGATTCTTCTCAGTATCAATAATATATAAATTGACCAACAATGACTCAAGGACTGATTCTTGTGGAGGCACCAGTGGTCATCTTAAGTCTGGCATACCCCTAAATCACACTATCTGTAACCCACTTATCCAAGTCAGAAGTTTATATTCCAATCTCCTATTATACAGTATTGCAACAGCCTCTCAGTATCCTATCAAATGCCTCAGCAAACTCCAACACCATCAGTGTGTATCCAATTCAACCATAATATTATTATAAAATAAGAGCAAATTGCTCACACATGATCTCTCTTTAGAAAATCCATGCTGTTTCTTGGAAAGTATAGCATGTCTGTAAACCCATTTCTGTAGAGGAGTTCTTACAAACTTCTCTAAAATCTCCATAACCACTTTAGATATAATGATGGGTTCGACAGTTAGACACATTAGTCTTTGTACCACCATTGTGCAATGGAATTATTATACATTCTTTTCATTCCTGTGATATCTTTCCTCAGCTCAGACACAAACTATATAAACATTTCAAGAGCCTGGCCAATTCAGATGAACATTCGTTAAGCATATGTGCTATTATCCCTCCTGTTCCTATTGCCGAATTCTTATACAGGTTATGAAACTGCTCTAAAACTACCTTCTTATGCACAGATATCTCTTCATCCAGTATAGTGTACACACACACACACACACACACACACACACACACACACACACACACACACACACACACACACACACACACACACACACACCAGGTTGTTTGAGCTAACCAAAGTAAATAATCATTATTTGATACTAATAAACAAGCTTAGGTGTTGAACATAATTCATAACTTATTCCAATGGTATGACAAAACCAAATGAATTAAATTATAAAAAAGATGTTTGTTAGTCAGTTTATATTTGATTGGTTTTCAAACCAGCATCTTCAGAGCCAAAAACAACATGTTATAGATGATATAGTTTACACATGACAATGAATAAGTCAAGCAAAATTGTAAGACAAAAGATGTAAACTCCTAATTTGGTGCTCTTTAATGTTGTAAAAAATGAAGTATTACTGCTACATAGGAGTTGATCTTAAGATAACAGCTCTCTCAAGTCTCCTGACCTGATGGTTACATTTGCTAAAAATTTGGCAAATGCAACCATCAGGTCAGGAGAGTGCTTAATAACCATGAATGAAACTAAAAATAATCTTTCTGACCTGTAATGACTTCTATATATAGCACAATGGTTTTTTCCAATCTAATTCTATATGAATGGGTGTACAAAGAATGGTCTGCCAGTCCAGACTTTCCATAATAATGGTAGTGAATATAATTATAATTTAGTTTGTTTGATGTTATAATATCATTAAAATAAGTTATGAATCAATATTTGAAAGCTGCATCAGCTTCTAAGACCAGGACACCATCTGAAATAAGTAAAGTTATTCTTCTACATTCATTCCTTCTTTTACTCAAGCATAACAATAAAATTCCTTTCGGATGTTTTTAGCCTGCAGAGCTAATTTCTTTTCATCTTCTGACTTAGCACTCCATAAAATACTCATAACTTTTCTGGCTGCACTTTATATATTTCATAACTTCCCTCACCCTTATTCTCAAGATATTTCTTCCTTCTTTCTTACTTACTAGTCCTTATTAAACAAGAGATCTTACAGATCTCTTGTTTAATAAGGTTGTATATCTATTTCACTTCCATCTTGTTTGTTCTTCAAACTCTAAAGACACATTCAGATACTGCATTATTTAAGCATCTTACAAGCCCTTCCATTCAATAACTAATACAATCAGACCAAACACAGTATTCTTATGAGTTTGTCATACTTTCTAGCTTTCTAGTTCAGTAAATAACCTGTCCTAATTGTAACATCCATATACTTATCTACTTCCCAGGTCAGTATGGCATGATTACTGTCACCAAATTGGTGGCAAAACAGTTACATCTTTAACTGAGACTACTTCTGATGCTATGATCAAATGCAATACTCTTTGGGTTTCAAGTTGGTGCATTCACATTCTGCTTGAGAAAGTCTTCTTGCCAGAGTTCAATAAATTCTCCTTCATTCTTATCATGCATTTTCTCTTGTACTCAATTTGGATAATTTTAAGTCACTCATAATGATTACTAGTATAGTACCCATTAGGGTAGGGGTCGGGAACCGGCGGCTCTGGAGCCATATGAGGCTCTTGGCTGAACAAAGTGCGGCTCTTTTATACTGAATTAAAAGATAAATAATTAATACAAACAACTTAAATATTGTTTTTTGATATGGCCTGTTTTTTTATGACATGAACAACTGACAACTACATTTGAAATACCACTAAATGTTAACCCTGCCTAAGGTAACCAGCACCACGGCGAAAATTTGAACTAATTGATCAGCTGTCAAACACCACAGTTTTTAGATACATACGAATACTGACTGTCAAAATAAATATTCTGTTAGTTAACTTATTTATTGTGGTACTAAACTGATGTTTAATTTGGTATCAGGTAATGTTATGCACAAATTAATTTTTATTATGTTAAATTTGTGTTTTTACTTGCAGGTAAATCTGTGATAATAACCCTCCTAATATGAGTTCAAGAAAAAGAAAACCAATTGAAGAAAACAGAGGATTCAATAAAATGTGGATAGAGAAATTTGCATTTATAGAAGTAAACGGAAATCAGCAATGTTTAATTTGCGATCTACGACTTCAAAATGAAAAATCAAGTAATGTTGAATGACATTTTCGAGGAAAACATTTAGACTTCAGTAAAAAATATCTTGAGAATGATAAAAGAAAAAAAGCTATTGAAGAATTACAAAAGAAAACATTGCTTCAGCAAAGAAATTTGTCAACTTGGACGAAATCATCGGCGATACTACTGAAGCAAGTTTTTTTGTTATCCGGAAAACTTTTTACCGATGGTGAATTTCTAAAAAATTGCATGTATAATGTTTCTGAAATTCTATATAAGGATATGAAAAATAAGGACGAGATTTCATTTCATTGCATTAAGAAGCTTTAGTTGCAAATTCTTTGGGATTATTACCACAACTAAAAAGAGTGATGAATGTTGTTGTTGTTGTTGTGCCAATGATCAATTTCATCCGATTTCAGGCGTTGAATCACAGACTTTTTGACACATTTTTAGAGGAACTAGGTAGTGAACATAAAGATTTAGTGACATTTCCATCTGTACAAAGGTTATCAGGAGAAAAAGCATTAAAACGTTTTTTTCAATGCTTAAAAGAAGTAATAGTTTTGACCACTAAAAATTATAACATAAATCATGCGGAACTACTCGGTAATCCTGAATGGATACAAAACTTTTGTTTTTTGCTTGATATGACAGAACATTTTAATAAGCTAAATTTGAAGTTGCAAGGGAAGGGAAACACAGCCTTACAATTACTAGAGGAAGTCCATACCTTTGAACAGAAACTAAGAGTGTTTTTCGAAGATGTTACTGAAGAAACATTTATATATTTTGAAAATCTAAAAAAATTATAATTGAATTTAAATCAGGAAAAAGTTGATTGCAAAATATTCGATGAAATGATTACTGTAATTTTAGATTCATTTACAAGCAGATTTCAGGATTTTAAAAAATATCAGGAGATGATGAAATTTATATTACAGCTGTTAAATTGCAATTTAAAATTAATGGAAATTGAAGCTTTTCACAGAATATCAATTGCAGAACTACAAATGGAGTTTCTGGAAATTCAGAATAAAAGCATCTGGGTACAAAAACTTCAGGAAATGGTAGCACAAATTGAAGAAAATGAGGAAACTATGGAAGAAACACCACAGGAAATTATATTTAAATGTTGGAATTCTTTCCCAACTAATTATTCAAATGCCAGGCGACTTGCTTTGGGGGTTTTCGACTCTTTTCGGTTCAACATACAATTGCGAACAATTTTTCTCTTCAATGAATTACATTAAAAATAAATATAGGAATAAATTGACTGATGAAAGTTTGAAAGCCGAATTACTATTAAAATGCACAACATACAATCCAGATTTAAGTAAATTGGCTGAGAAGATGCAAAATCAAAAGTCTCATTAGTGAATTTTAAATTAAAACAATCAAATATCTACTAAAATACATAATATTGTATTTTTGTTTGGACTAATTCTTTTTGAAATACAAATTCTGACTTGTTTTGCAATATTATACTTACTTAAACATATTTTGTGATTAAAAACTTAAACTTAATGTTGTTTTTTTTATTGAATATATAAAAAATTTATATGCAAACATAAAAGTGGTATTTGATATCTAGAAGTACTTAATTAAAAACAAATTTACCTAAGTTTGAACTAACTGCAACTCTGAGTCACCAGGAAAAATCGAATTGAAGTTGCGGCTCCCAAAATTTTGTTTCAATTAATTTTTTTGGTGAAATGGCTCTTTGGTTCAAAAAGGTTCCCAACCTCTGCATTAGGGTAATTTGGTGGTGCATATTTTCATCCCCAGGAAGTAGATCATGAAGTCTTCAGCAAAACCTCACCATGTATTTCATACAGGAGTTTATATTCATGTTTAGGCACTGCATGCTTTTCCTTTCCTGGATTGCTATTATCAGAATGCAGCATCTTATCGGTTATTATTTGGTAGCACATTACCCATTTTTGTCATCTTCATCTCAGTAACATCAATTCTTTTTCCATGGTATTTCAGTAATTCCTCTGTGAGCTCCACCTCTTCACCTGTGCTTTTTATGGTGAAGGTGCTATCTTCAATTCTGTTGAAATTGTCCCAGAACTGTTTCTTACTTTCTTGATGAAAACAATTTGAGCATTGTTTAACAGCAACCTCTCTAGATTGCATGACATTTGATCATTTTGTCTAATGATATATATGTGATTTAATCCAATGCAGAGTTTACTTGGTTGGCTAAGACCCAAACTACAATATCCTCATTCATTCACTATCTGGCTGTGTGTTCTAGTATCAGGTTCTATGCATTCCTTAAAAGCTATGTGGAAATCTCTTTTTCTCTTGGATGATATTAGACTTAACTGTCCTCCCCACATCACTGCTTTATTTTCCTTAAAGTCATAAGAACACAAGCAGCTATCCGTCAACATCCATTTACAGTCTAATTTCAAATGTACCAAACCAACTTCTTGTTACCCTCATTCATTTCATCTAGCTCTCTTCTTTGTAGCAGAGTTTAAAGTTGTTTTCACCCATAAGCTATCCACAAGAGCTCATCCATAAGCACTATGAGTAGCAGGATATCAATAAAAATTAAAGTGAATAACTTACATAAAATTAACCATTTATTCATCATCATTATTAATTTCCTGGTATGTACTGTCCAGGAGTTTTCACATTAATATATGACAGAACTACATGATTAAGTTTACATTATTATCTCCTATCAATGATTTTCTTCAAAATTAGTCTATTACTTGTCAGCACTCCAATATTATTGTTGTATCTAATTTCGAACTTCTAAACACCTCTAACTGAATCAATCCATCTAAACATTGGTCTTCCTCTTGGTCTCTTTTCTGCCATCTTGGCATCAAACACCTGTTCGTGTTTTGCTAACCTTTCCTCTCCCAATTCTGTTTAAGTGGACAAACCACCTTAGATTAGCTCTGTTCACACATTCAGGAATGCCAACAATGCCAAGTTCCTTTCTAATATCTTTATTTTTAATATGACTCTGCCATTGATGGCATTGTTTCACTCTCGTACTTTTTCTCAGAACCCTCATATATATGCTGCTGTGGTCTCTGGTCTTTGATCAACAGCTTTATTTCTAACCCAACTCTCAGAATCCTTAACTTAAAAAAGTAGTTTGAACACTGCCTTATATACCTAACTTTGTGTTTTCGCTAATCTCTCTCTTATTCCACATAAATTTATTCAACTCACTCCCCACCATACCAACTTTGCTTATTCTGTTGTCTATTTCCAAATTTAATTTGCCATCCTTCACTAAAAACTGTACCTAATAGCTGAATTATTTCACTTGTTCTATATGTGTTCTCCATGGAGAATACCTGAGATTTTCTATGTTCCTGCCTATTTTCATACTTTTGGTCTTTTTATTGCTGATTTTTGAAATCCATATTCATGCCTAACTTGTTATAGCTGTTATTCGATTAATTAGAGAATCCTGGAGACTTGCACTTGATGTGTTTACAAGTACAACGTCATCTGTATAAGGCAAAGAGCTTTATCTTTGATATTTCCAATTCTAGTCAGGTTTAATCCACAATCAACAGTTACACGAACTCCAGTGTTAAATATTTATCTTAATTTCAAGTGTTAAGATTTTATTTTCTTTACTTAATTCTAAGCTGGTAGCTACTCTGCAATCATCTAATTTATGTGGGCATCCCATTTTTTAAAGATGTAGTAGTAACACACAGTGGCATAGTTTCAACATGGCACCGCACAGAATGAATCATGAACGTTAACATATTATGGTTAACACTGTTAGTGACCTTACACAGTAACATAATAAATGAATTAAAACCAATGTTGTAAGCATTGGTTTTAATTAATTAACTAAACAACTCTACACATACTTCTAACTATGAGGGGGGGGGGGACAAAGCATACAACTAATTACTATACATAAATACATATGAAGTTATTTCTATGATCTAGTGAAAATGTGTACAGAAGTAGGTAGAATAATGAAAAGTTTTCTCATCAGACAAAAGCGAAAGTAAACAAGGGTGAAAACTCAAAGCCATTTAGTGAGCCAGGGGAAGTGCTTTCAGTAATATATACAATGGACACATTCTGGAATAATGCCCAAAACCACATGTAAATTACATTTCATCCATATAAATTATCTTAAATGTTTATTAGATTACAAGGAGTAATTAACAAGGAACTTTTGTTATGTGAGAAAGCAAGCAGTCAGACAGCTTTTTTGGTCCATGAATTTCATAAGATTAAGCATTTTTGAAAATTATGGAGACAACTACCATGTTTGAATAAAAACTTTAGTTTAATATAACTAAAATCTACATTCGACGTTTCGACCTTTATGTCAAGGTCATCTTCTGGAGCATACAACTATACACAGAAAACAAGCTACACTACAATCAAACTGGTTTGTTAAAGATACTGACCAACTGCCACAACAATTGTTGGCCTGACCTCTGGTGAAAGAAAATAATTAAATAAATAAATAAATAAATAAAAAATTATACATCAACGCTAGAATCCCATTATTAGTGTTATCTGTTGGTTGTAGAAATAAATTGGTCGCAACAATAAGTATCTATCTATATACGTATATTAACATCATGATTATACTTGTACATTCCAGCCAGTTGGTATGGAATGGTTTCTAATACTGGCTGAAGATTGGCTAGAGTCCTGACTTATGCTGGATCTTATATATTAGGTAGGCTGAATGTGTGCCATCCAGATCCTTGGAATTTTCATGCCATCTTTGTTGTTGATATTTGGGTGGTTTATTAGGATTTCGCAGGCTTCCTTAAATTTCCTTTCATACCAGGTTTTTGTGTGGCGTACAGAGCAGGTGCTTTTGGTCTAAGGTGTTGAGCACGTGGTCTCAGAGGCCTGCTTAACCATAATGGTTATATTTAATGTGTTCTTTCTTGTATAGGGATTGTCCGTCCTGTTTCACCAATGTACGGTAAGTTACAGGTGCAGCGGATGCAAGAGATTCCAGAATGTTCTAATGGGAGGAGAGGATCCTTAGAGGAGTTGAATATGGTTTTAAGTTTAGTGGGTGGTTTAAAGGTGGCATTGAGGTTATAATGTTGTAGGATTCTGTTGATTTTTTCTGATAACCATTTAATGGCTATGGTTTTACTGTAATCTAGATTCGTTTTTGTTGTTATTTTATGGAGTATTTTATTAATAGTATTTTCGTTATAGCCATTATTTATGAATGTGTCGCTGATGATTTTTAGTTCTTGTTTCAGGGTGTTAATGATTCCATATTTTTGTGATGGGTAGTGGTATGAATTAGCATGTATGTATTGGCCAGTGTGCATCGTTTTTCGGTAGACCGTGAAGGATAGACTGCCTGAAGGAAGACATGTGACTAGTGTGTCTAGGAACGGGAGAGAATTTTGATTTTGATGGTAAATTATATGCGTTCGTGTTGTTTGTTCAGGTGGCTAAGGAATGTGTTTAGCGTTTGTCACCGGTGCAGCCAGATTGCGAACACATCATAAACGTATCTAAGTCAGACTGTCGGTCTTAGCGTAGTGGAATCAAGAGCCCTTTGCTCAAAGGTTTCCATGTAGAAGTTAGTGATTGGGGGAGAAAGTGGTAAGCCCATGGCTGTACCTTCTTTCTGTAGGTAAAATTTGTTTTGCCACACGAAGTAACCGGACTGTAGTACGTGGACAAAGAGGGCAGTAATGTCGGGCAGAAATTTGTTCTGTAGTAGGAGAATTGTGTCATTGATGGGGACAGTGAAAAGGGCAGAAACGTCAAAGCTGACTAATAAGTCGTCTTTGTCGAGTGTTATGTTTTTTATTTTGTTTATAAAGTGTTGTGTGTTTTTTTATGTAGAAGGGGGAATGACCTACCAACTCCTTGAGTGTTGCCGCTAATTTCTTGGCTAAGTGGTAATTGGGACTGTCTATTCCTTCCACAATTGGTCGAAGGGGCACATTTTGTTTGGGTATTTTCAGGACCCATATATTCTGGGGGAGGCGGGCATAGTGGGAGCTTGAGTTTTTTTAACTGTGTCTGGTGGCCAAGAAGTGACGGACTTGAGTAGTTTCTCTGTTTTATCCTTTTTGTTGGGTTATAATTTACCAGCTTATATGTGTTGTTATCGGCTACTAGTTGATTCATTTAAAGTACGTATGTTGACCTATCAATGCCGACAGTGGAAATGCCTTTAACCGATTTCGTTATTATTATGTTTTGTTTGGCTTTTAATGACTTAATTGCTTCTAGTTCTGTTTTTGTGAGATCATTCTATATGGTTTTCTTAGTGTTTAGGACATTACTAGTTTCTAGTCGTATTTTATCTGCTATATTGTTAGGTAGGGACCTGATGCCTTTTTCTATGTGGTACATAAAATCCAATTTCTTTACGTTTTTAGGTGCTATTGCGTAGTTAAGTCCTTTATTCAGTAGCGTAAGTTCGCCATTATTCAAGGTGAGGCTTGATAGGTTGATCACATGGTTCTTGCTTGCCAGTGGTTGGTCGCTCCTTGTCTCCCTTGTTTGTTGTTCATTGTTGGTGTTTATCGGGGAGGAGGTCTTCTGATTGGATAGATTCCTATGATTGGCCGCTATATTTTGCCGTTGTTTCAAACTGTGGAATTTGGTCTTGAGTTTTTCTTTATTCTTTTCCAGGGTATATTTGGCCGAAGTGTCAGTAATTCTTTCAAGTACTTGTAGAATGTCAGGATTAATATAGTTCGATAGTTCGGATTGCAATTTTAAAAGAGATTTTATGTTGTAGCTAGGTTTTGGCAGGCTGTTTGAATCTGTTCTCTGAGCATTGCTTTTTCTGTGCGGTCATAAATACGGAGTGCCTTAGCGGACATAAATTTCTTTTTTAGCCTGATGCAGATAGGAATAAGGTTACTGTCTCTGCATCTCTTTAAAAAGGCCAGCCGATTGATCAAGAGGGAAATGCGAATCTTTAACTTACCATAGTGATTGCAGCACTTGTGGGTATCATTTCCATGGATGATCTAAATCCTTTCTTTTAAGCTTACATGGTGATCCGAATGCATTTTTGAAAATTATGGAGACAACTACTGTGTTTGAATAAAAACTTTAGTTTAATATAACTAAAATATTTAATAAAATACTTGACATAAAGGTCGAAATGTTGAATGTAGATTTTAGTTATATTAAACAAAAATTTTTATTCAAACATGGTAGTTGTCTCCATAATTTTCAAAAATGCATTCGGATCACCGTGTAAGCTTAAAAGAAAGGATTCATAAGATTATCACTAAAATTATCAAGTAATGGTTTTTCACCAAAAAAAAGATATATATATATATATATATATATATTTTTTTTTTTTTGTCAAAGGAGAAAATATATAAATATAACAAAATCATTACAAATAAGGTAAAAAAAAAAAAAAAAAAAAAACTTACTTCAAGCATTTGCTGTGTTCTCATTTCTCTTTCAATTCTAAGTTGTTCTAAACGTTCAAACCGCTCCTGCTGTTTTACAAGACGCTGGTGCTCCTTTTGCCGTCTAGCTTCTTCAGCTAAGAAAGAAAGCATACCGTGACTAAAGCAAACTAAAAAACAATTAAGGTCTATTAAACTTTGTAACCAATTGTGTTCAACCCTGTTGTTTAAGAGTTAAAAAATGAAATCAATCATATGAAAAACAATTGTTTTGTGCTCATTTTATACAAATTCACCCCTGTTGTTTAAAAGTTAAAAAAATGAAATTAATCATATTAAAAACAATTAATTTGTGCTCATTTTATACAAAATGCAATTTTCTTAATAGATTATTACTGTTTGTAATTCCGTTTAGCATTCATATTAAACAACTGTTTAAATATAAAAATTATAAAAAAAAATGAAGAAATTTCATCAAAAATGTAACAGCTACAAGAAAATCATCAATGAATCAAAAACTGATTTCCAAAGGGCCAAACTTGCATTGTATCCAAACAGCAGTCATGGTCACTTTTCAAAGTATTAACTGTTGCCTAACACTGTGCCCACTGCTACTATACACAAATACATCTACTGTGTTGTCACCTTTGCAGGTGACAACACAGTAGGGGAAAAAATTGGCATCATACTTTCCTCAAATGCCTGTATAGATGATGTTGGTAAATGCACCCCCCCACCCCCAACCATTCTAAACAGCAATACTCAATGCCTCCACTGATCTTTCACCAGAAAGTGATCAGAAAATATCCTTATTTATTTATTCGTATAGCATGAATATCAAAACATGCAGTACAATACACTTTAATAACATATAAAATTAAAAGTCAAAAGTCATTTTAAAAACTAATAAAATTAAAAGGTTACATCCATATTGGTCAGATAGTTCATGGCTTCGGGTGTAGCACTTAAAAAGTCCAATTTGTCTCCTGAATATGCTCTGAGATAACACTGAGTCACAATATGGTTCACAGTTTGTCTCTGAGCTCCACAATCACAATGCGGGGATGGTCGTTTACCCCATTTAAAAAGCATGTCCGCACATACACCATGACCAGTTCGTATTCTATTAAGCTGAGTCCAGGATTTTCGTGGGAGGTGTGAGCAAGCATCAAAACTTTCTTGTAATTCATTGAGAGAAAATTTTGTGATGTCATATGTATGGCTCTCCCACTGTTCTTGCCACTTTTGCTTCAAGTCAAAGTTAGAATGTAGTAGTAGTAGTTGGGCTAATTGTAGTAGTGGATGTTTTGATCTCAATCGTCGTACACTTAAGTCTGGGAGATCTAAATGTATTGGTAAGAAAATATCCTGTTCAAATTTGATACCAAATACCCTATTCCTGAGGGTATTCTTCCAATTGTCTTGCAGATCTGCACTCCAGAAGCGGCTCCTATTCTATGCTGCCTCTTTATGCACTCTCACTTACTGGCATTCCCCCTATCCTACACCCTGGAAATTAGCCCACGTCCAACATATTCCCAAGAAAGGTGATAAATTCTTATCGTCAAACTACAACCAAATCTGTCACACCTCAATCCTCTCCAAAGAAATTAAGAGAACCATAAATACTCAACTCCTATGATACCTTGAAGGTAATCAAATAATAAATTACTGTCAGCATAGATTCTTCCAATGCTGTTCAACATGTGATCTGCTCACCCACTACTCGATAAGTACAATGGATAAGTTTGGCAAATCCCAAGCAGTTGCACTTGATATTTACAAGGCTTTTCACTGGATCTGGAACAAGGGATTATTAAGTAAGCTCCCATCATTTAGTCCGTCCTGTGATCTCTACAACTGGAGTTGCCAGTTTTCTCACTGTACAAACATTGCTTGTGATAGTAGATGGTTCCCTATCTTCTAACTATGAAACAAATGCTGGGATGCAAGATTCTGTCATCTCACCAACCCTTTTTTCTTCTATAGACATCAGTGACTTGCTCCCACTAACCATCAATCCAATAGACAGTCTCACTGATGATGGTACAACTACATTTCTCCCTTCTCACTTGACAAACATTGCACCACACAAACCCTAAATTCTGATCTGTAAACCATTCTTCAATGGGGCTTGGAAAACCTTGTCAACTTCGATACCTGCAAAACATAGTTCTGCCTTATTTCCCACAAAAAAGAACCATATACTACCACTCTTACCTTTAACAACACCAAATCTCTAGGCAAGACGAGATACCTTGACATCAAGGATCTCTTGACATAAACACATTACAACCCTTTCCTCCTTGGCATTCAAAATATTAGGATTCCTTTTTTGCTCAAGACATTATTTTACTTCTGAACAGCTATTAATCCTATACAAATCCCAAATCCACCCCTCTATTGAGTACTGCTCACATTTGGAGCTGTGTCCCACAAGAGCTCCCTAAAAATACCCAACACAATACAGAATAGAGCCAATCAGATTGATTGGCTCTATTCTGTATTGACCAACCCCTTGACAGTCCAACTCCACACCCACAGAACAAGTTTCTCTTCCACCTCCTTCATTCCTGTTGCTGGGTTCTGGAGCAGCTTACCTGCCCATGTGTTTTTCCAGGAATACAAGTACAAAGGTAAATCTAATGGTAACAAGTTATCCCATACCCAAATCTCTTCCCACACACAGTGTTAATTACTACAGATTGTCCTACCAACCCTTCATGTATGGGTCCAAGATAAATGTAAGCAATAATAAAGATATTTTGAACCAAAAATAATGTAGGAATTTTAATTAACTAATCATTCTCTTCTCAGATCTATGCATCTCTTAACATGTTTAGTTACAGTCTTTTAATAAAATCTGATATTCAACACTAAGAAAAAAAAAAAAAAAGGATAAGTTCAAGAAAATGTTCCTATAATACTACTGCAAATATACAGTAAATGTGTGTTGCAGTAGTTATAGGAGCATTTTCTTAACTTCTAAAATATGCCACTTCCTTACCAGCAGATATAAACCAACAAACTAAATTGTTATAATTCCAGAATCCCTGCCCCCATATTTATGGACTGCCAAAAATCCATAAAGAGGATGTATCACTACACCCAATTGTAGATGGATCAACTCACCCACCTACAAACTAGCCAACATACAATAAAATGGCAATACCTCATCACATATAAAAAACTCAGCCCATTTTAAGTCCTGTAAAAAACAACACTGACCTAATGATCACTTTCGATGTCTCCTTATTTGCAAATATCCCACTTAAGGACACCCTAGCTCTTATGTATGCAGAATTTCCTCCTGATATCTTAGCCTTGTTTCAGTTTACCATGAACTTGGGGAATTTTGTTTGGCAAGGAAAATTATATAAACTGCCATAGGCTACCCACACCCCACCCTCAGCTATCTTTTTCATGGAAACATTTGAAAAGAATGGCCTTAATTCCACCCCCCCCCCATCCCTTAACCCACTATGTGGACAATGTGTTTGCGATGTGGCTACATGGCCTGGAAACCTTACACGCTTTCTTATTGCATTTGAACAGCTAACATCCAAGTATCCAATTCACAACAGAAATAGAAAGTTCAACAATCTGTGCCCTTCTTAGACATCATTGTTACAGCACCAACCAAATGAATCTCTTACCTTCATACAGAAAACACATGGACATACAGGTAAATACCTCCATTAACAGTCACCCCCCCCCCAACAATACGGAACTATAAAAACTTTAGTTATTGGAAGTTTTTCGACCTGGTTATCCTATAAATTAAAGATTCCAAGATATTATATTCTTGGTTTTAATCCTTTATCCAAGTGTATGCAAACAAAGTTTGTGTCTGAAGTATTTTCAGACAGGGCAACTCGTATATAAAAGCTAATGACTTCCCATCACTTGCCTTAGTATCCCATAATGCAAAGCACATCCTTACGGACATGTATAATGCTATGCAGTATGGTATGGTAGTCCCCCTCCCATACTGCATAGCATGGGAGTATGGTAGTCCCCCTCCCATACTCCCATGCTATGCAGTATGGGAGGGGGACTACCCACACCGGTATTGACCTTTATTGAGGTCTCATCAGTGGGAGCCAGACCCAGAGGTGATACCAAGGTTGAAGTGATGCAGAAGTCATATTCCATGTAGAAGTAGCCAAAAGGTGTAACACCTTATTATTAATGTAGCATTATACATGTCCGTAAGGATATGTGCTTTGCCTTATGGGATACTAAGGCAAGTAATGTGAAGTCATTAGCCTCTATATATGAGTTGCCCTGTCCTGAAAATACTTCAGACGTAAACTCTGTTTGCTTAAACTTGGATAAAGGACTAAAACTAAGAATATAATTTCTTGGAATCTTTAATTTATAAAAACTTTAGTCCACTAGCCAAAGTTAAATTGCTCTGATAATACTGCACTCACCACAGGATTCACCCATATAAAAAACACTTTTTTGGCTATTGACTACCCCCCCCCCCCCCCACACACACACACCAGACAGAAAGAATTCTATCACCACATATCCCCCCCCCCTCAACAAATACAGATCTGGTCTCTTTCGATGAAAGGCGAGTTAACCAGTATCATACAGAGGCATGGTTTTTTTTTTCCCACTTGGAAACTTAGGTTTCATCCCCCAGAACAGGCAAACCGACCCTGTGAACACACATGGGTTAGAGTCATGAATATATCTCAGCCATATGCTGGTCCCAAGCCAGATAAAATTGGAAGAATTGGGGAAAAAAAAATTTTTTTTTTTAATGGCGAACTCCCTGAATCTCTCTCGGTAAAAATTCTCACCAAGAACACTTTGTGGGCAATGCCTACAAAAAGTCACCTAGCGTTGGAAATGACTGAAAGGGAAAAACAACCACCATAGGAAGTAATAATTAAAATAAAATTAAAATATAATAACTATATTTTAATTTCATAATAAAGGTACGTAATATTATTATTATTATATATAATAAAGGTCTTCATAATGCTATTATGAAGAGCTCCATAATAGAATTGACTGGAAAAGAGCCTGTTGTTTACATCACCCCCAAACACGGTATGAACGTAAATTTAAGCACGCCTGTGAAATTCTTATCAACCACCCTAACCTTAACAATAATGATGGTCTAAAAATCCCAAGAATATGGAGGCACATTATTCTACCCACTTAACCTTTCTCCCTAAGAGTTAATTATAAATAGGACCATAGATAATCCAGGATCTTAAATCTAATATAACAATTGTCATGTTAAATTAGGACATCATTTTTACTGTAACAAAATCTATATGAAAGCATGTTTCTCTGATGTTATCTTAAATAGAATATGGCGTTGATGGAGTTAATTTATTTTATTTCATTTAATTATTGTAATTTTATTTTATTTCATTTAATTATTGTAATTTTATTTTATTTCATTTAATTATTGTAATTTTATTTTATTTTCACTAGAGGTCAGGCCAGTAGAATAACCATTGATCAAAGCATTGTCTCTTCAGCATACTGTGTGAAATGTAATTTAGCTTGTCTATGTGTGTGTGTGTGTGTGTGTGTATATATATATATATATATATATATATATGAGTTTGTGTATACTCCAGATGATGACCTTAACATGAAGGTTGAACGTCAGAAAATTAGAATAATTATTTATAACACGGCTGAAGAGCTTCATAATTTGCATAAAATGAAATTAAAATAATTAGTTATTATCTACTATACATTGCCAATTTCCTGAAACAACATATGTTTAAACACCAGGATGTAAGCCTATCAGACATTTCCTGTTTGAATGAAAATTAATAGTATTCAGTCCTCCAAACTTGCCTTCTTCCAAGAATTAAGCTCAGCTAATTCAACCCTCAAGTCTTTAATAACAAAAATATCAGTAATTTTTTTTTTTGATGATAAAACAGTTTCGGAATGAGTATTTGACTCCAGATGGTCTTAGGTTAATATTAATAATAAATGTTGACACCAGAATGCAGTATTATAAGATAAATTTCCTATCTGTCTTTCTTTCTTCTTTCACAAATGATGCTAATATCTGTATCCTTACAAGAAAATTTTGATGAGGGGAGAGACCATTTATGCTGCCAATCTGATTCTTTTCAGAGCAGATAATATCATCGACTCATATGAGGATAAGCTAATCATGTCATTAATTTGAAATGCAATTAGTAGGCTTATGAGGAAGTGGGAAATCAAAGCTGGAAAACATTCATTGATGTCTGAAATAATTGAGAAAATGTTTTAATTAAACATATAAAACTGGCAGATCACGCAGAAGATGAAGTTTGCCGAAAAATATTTCACTTACTGACATAAAGGCATTTAAGGTTCTGTGATTTCACTGGTGGGGGAGAGGGAAGAATAAGCCTATATACTTCAAATTTTGTTTTATTCTCATACAACTGTTTCTATTTAGGACAGAGTTCTAAAGGCATCAAAACTAATTCTTGCACAATCTTTCTAAAAGTATTGCTTTTTGTAGAGAACTTAAATCCTCTTCCATCAAGGATTCTAATGTGCAGCTTCTTCTCAAAGTAGATGTACTCAAATTCTTTGCTTCATCATGTTGCTGCAGATTTCCTCATCCATCAAAATATGAGCGGCCATAAGAAAAGGGGTGGGATAAATGTCCATTGCTGGATTACCAAATAGGCACCGGCCTATGGGCCCCACACCATTTAGGGGACCTGCGACAACCAATCAAAATAATATTGATTTGATCTTGAAAGAAAATTGCAATCAAGCTTTCTTAAATTGTTTTCAAAAGATAAAAAATAAATATTGCTTAATAACAATGTGTTTATTTGTTTAATGACATTAATTGTTAATGATTGTTTTGTGTAATAAAATTGGTTTATTAAAATTGTTGGTTGGTAAAATTAAAAACGTATTAGGAGATAATTTGCAAGGGGGGAGGAGCAAGATTTTAACTGCCTATGGGGCCTCCACAGGGTTTAATCTGACACTGTAAATGGCTGTGTTTAATAAGTTTTAAAACCTAGTTTGTTCATGATGAAGTTAAAAACAAAGCGAGTTTTAGAATAGGGTGAAAAGCATAGTACTGATATATGTCCTGTAGGATCTTTTTCAAGCAATTCTACCCATAATAAGCTGGAAACCTCTAACTTATTTAGTATTAAGTGTGGGGGTTAGAGGTACATAATTTGGAATTTGGAAACCCTGATTAAAATAATGTTCTTTCAAAACCATGTCTGGAAGAAACATAGTTCTTTAAGCCATTTCAGGCCTCTCATAGGCAGAAGAACAGTAGTCTAGCAAAAGATTTACATATTCAATTTACATAAAACATCGTAAGAGCATTGTAAATTAGTGACAGCAAGTGACAAAGGGTCATCACCCCCAATAGTAAGCCTAGGGCCTGTTCAAGTATCCTAGTCCTTACATTTTGCTTACATACTGTAACAATTTTTGTCTATATTGATAGATATGCTGTATTATAGATATCACATATTTAGTTCATTCATTATATATATTTTTCATTCAATCCAGTAACATATATCCTGTAGTTCTTTGCTTAAATTTCATTTCAACTGATATAATCCACTGTTCATCTAATTTTGTGACTGTCCAAAACTTCACTTCCATAGAGAAGTAATGTCTTGCTAATGTCTTATATGCTTGAATTCTGCTATGTCTATATACTTTTGATGGATTAAAAACTTGATTAATTATCTAAGTACTCTACTCTTCTTTAATTTTGAATTTCATTACTGTTATTTTCTTCTTTGTAAGTGAGATATAACCAAGATAGTTAAAACAGTTTTCCTGCTCAAGAGTTGTACTCCCCATACATATTTTACTTTGAATTGGATTCCTTTCCTTGATATAAAATACAACATGGAAATTAACCTTATTATTAATATTTCCATATTAAATATTTCTGCAATAAGGCTTAAATGACATACAAGAATATTGCAATTTATCTCCATTACTGGCCAGAAGTGATGAAGCTCAACTGTAACATCTGCATATAACAGTGTTTCTAAAAGTGATTTCTGTTCACATAGATCGAGGCTTTCCCATAGTATATAAATGCTACAAGTGCTGCTTTATTGAATTCTTTGTGCTTTTCAATTAGTAATTCCAAAGCAAACTGTCAATCTGTGTAGGATATGCCCTTGCAAAATACACTTCTTTCTCACCTACCTTATCACTATAATTACTTTCTAGTTTTTTTTTTTTTTTCACATATTTTTGCAACCACTATTAACCACTTATTCCAGGACAATTTTCATAGTCTTTTCTGCTGTCTTTTATATATATATATATATATATATATATATATAAAAATTGGAGACTATAGCCATCTCCAGGTTTCTGGAGAGTGTTTCCCATCCCATATTCTATTCAGGAAATCTGCAAGTTTTAAGTTTCCATCAGCACATTTGAAAAGTTCCACATTAATAATATCTTCTCCAGGTGATTTATAGCTTTTGAAGTTATTCAATACATCATTCAATTTCTGTATAGAAATATATTCTACCAGATTATTATTGGATTGTGGTACAGGTAACTCTGTATTAACGCAGATGTTAGGTTCCACAGAAATGGCGTGTTATGCGAGACTCAGATCACATAGAAAAAAGTATGGTTAGGTTCCCAAATCGTTTTTTTTTAAAGATTATATAAACAATGACATATCCAACAAAAATATATTTTTATTTAATTCAGGTAATTCATCTAAATTAAGAAAACATATAAACCATGAAACAAATACATAGTATAAAATTATATAGAATTATAAATGTTTAATTATCAAGAAGTCAGTAATAAAACCTTGCTTACCACTATGCTGCAATTTTTTTATTAAGTTCATAATAAGAGCTAAACAAATATCCAATTGTCTCGTGAATTTTCCCAAGCGCTCCATTGAGAGATCATTATCCATAAAATAACTTCCTTGCCAAGTCCAATCCTTCGGCTAATTTCTTTAAACTGAATTCTTTAACGAATTCATCGCAATCAGAATCTTTGGCAGAACTTCCCCTGCCATTTGGTTCGCCGTCATCAATTAATTGTACCAGTTCCTCCTCATTTAAATCTATTTCCCCATCACTTAATTCACTAATTTCGTTTTCAACCATATTGCAAAAGCGCTCTAAGTAGCCGTTACTATAAAAATACATTTTTTACATAAAAAAAAAAAAAAACCATTACACATTGTATGCAACTCACCAGTAAATAAAGTGCTTGGCTTGCGATTAACACACGATTTTTAATGCGTTTTCCTGGCAGAAAACGAAGATAATTTTCAATAATAAATACTTTATATGGTACAAATTTGATTGTTTTTTTTTCTTTCTTTTTGGGGCTAAGCTTTCAAATTTAATATACCACAAATGTTTAAACATTCTTCAACAAATGATTCACTAATTTGTATATCTTAATATTTGAACTTTTTTTTTTTTTTAAAAACACTTTATACTTTGAAAAAAGTGGTATTTTTTCAAAATAAAAAAAGTTAAAATATTAACTCTTTGTGGTGATAAAGAAGCAAACTTTTCTTTATTTTCTGATTCCATTATTTTCATCAATCGTGGAAGAAACTGAATTGAAACTATTTCTAACTCAAAACTTCTACAAACCCTTGTATCAAGAACAAATTTTGCTAATTTGCTGTCGGCTATTATACAGTATATTATTGATCTGTGTGCTCTTGGCATTGAAGTGTACTTATGACAATCTTTATGTGGGAAGAACATGTTTTAAACTTTAAAATTATTATAAACTACATAATCAATTAGGCTTCATGTATATTGATAACTGAATTAATTTTACTATTGCCAATTCTAGCATTTAAGTCTCCCATCACAACTAGAAAGTCAGACTTATTTATTTCTTGCAGGAGGAAGAGATACAGCCTCCTTTTTTTTTTTTCCATTGCTTTCCACAGGTACTTCTACTTCAATGACAGTCAGATATCCTTGTAATTTAGCCTTGATTTCTATTATTCTTTCATTCCAATAAATATAATTAACTTTCCTTCACAGGTTTCTCTGTATACTATCAATTGTTTGATGTTTTCTTCTCATTACTGCTTACACCATTATAAAATTGTATATAATAATTAGTTTTCAGCCTCTCAACTCTTTCTTGCCTTCAAATATTACTGCAGTTCATTTCTGTGGACAATGTTTCCATTTCATGTTCTTATTTGTTACAGTATTTTTATACTTGTCTTTGACCACTAAAGTCATTTACTTTCTTTCCTTTTGGGACTTGAAAGCAATTTAAATGTTCTAATAATTAGGGAGTAATATCAGTGATGCGACTACAACCATACAACATCATTTGAATATCTAGAATATGTTATACGGGCATATAATATATGCCAGTATAATACAGAATGTACCACAAGAAGGTTAGGCTAGCAGCTGTGTAGGAGAGGCTATTTGTAATGCATCTCTATCCTATACATCCCACTTAACAGTTTATCTGTTAAATTAATCTACTCACTATTCTCATGTGGGGAATATCATCTAGTGAATTTCAATACAATCAAATAAAAGTCCTGTCTTATTACCCAAAGGAAAGATTTTACTTTAATCCTCCTTAATTTTCATATCGATCCAATTTCCAGCAGAGATTAATTTTCTGTTCTTGGGCAAACTATGGCATCTAGCTATAACTGGCAAAAACATACATCCATAATCCCCTGAGTCTCTAAAAACCTGATATTCTTTTTTTTTTTTTTTTTGGTCAAAATATCACTTCTGTACTGTTTGATTCATAACATTTTATAAATCCAAATCCGACTGAACTTAGAAAGAATAACAAATACCCAGGCTTTTAACATGTTTTTCATTTATACTAGATGTATTTCCATATGGCTAACAGCATCTTCAGGAGGTTGCTTAATATAAGTAAAAAACTGACAAAAAAATGTTTTTCAACAGCTGTCAATATCTATAAATTAAAAAGAGTGGTATGATATAATAGTTAATGAGTATCATTAAGCATGTTGTGTGCAGTCTCTATGTTGTTGTATAAACTCTGTATGTGATTGTTGGCATAAGAGAGGTCTTCAATGTTAAATACTGTAATTAATGATTTCCAAATCATGAAAAATCATTTCTTACATTCCACTTTCTTGAAAAGGGAAGAAAAAGCAGACCCATAGCACACATCCTTAAAGAACATCACACAGTAAATTGTATCCTCCATGTTCTCCCCTATTTACAAGAGAATTACTTCAAGTTGTTCAAGAAGTTCTCTAAGGTGATTTGCTCAAAGGCACACTAAATAGAAACCAAGCAACTTTTTGAAGATGCTGTTAACCATATGAACAGCAAACCATGTTGAGGAAATGTAGCTAGTATAAGTAAAAAAACATATACAAGTTAAAACCTGGTTAAATATTAATCAAGCAAATCTACTCACAGTGAATTGCATACAAATAAACAATATTCTTGCATACAAATGCAAGAATATTGTTCTTGCATTTGGAGTGGTGCACCCTAAACCTCCCTAAAAGTTTGACTGTACAAAAGAAGTTAATTCACATAACATGAACCTGACTCACAGACTCCCTCCAATCACTTTCTCCTAGGCACTCTTGTTTCTGCATTATGCTTTTTATAGGTACTTTCATGGGAATTGTTCTATCAAATTGACCACCATTTCTGCACTTTTTCATAATCATCAAGGAAGACGAGCAGCAACTGGTCAACATCTGCACACAATTTAACATGAAACACATTGATTGAACATCATTTTCCTCATTCCACTTACCTCTGTTATCTGAAACAGCCTTTCCCATACTGTTTACTCTTTGGCTGTGAAAATTATTTATATGCTTTCATGGCTGCACCATTTCTGTTACTTTGCTTCTCAGTGATACTGTTGTGGAATGTGTCAATTAATGTATAAACTTTCTTCTTTTTTTAACTAAATAGTTTCTTATCTCTTATGTCTAGTTATTTAATATTTCATTATTCTAAACAATTGGAAATTAAGTTTTCAACTTTCAAATGAATCAGATTAAAATGTCTTCCAAGCATTTTATAATCAATGTGTGTGTGTGTGTGTGTGTGTGTGTGTGTGTGTGTGTGTGTGTGTGTGTGTGTGTGTGTGTGTGTGTGTGTGTGTTCCATATAAAAAATATTAAAACTATATAATTACCTTTTTATAAACACACGTGTATTCAAATTTTGAATTATATGCCAAGTTCAAGAGTTTTAAAATGGCTGCAGTTAAAAAAAATTCACATATTCAACCAATAATTCAAATATTTCCAAAAGAGCCATTAGCATGTTATGGGCAGACACAAAATCGCTTGTTTGTCTACCTATTTCTGTATACAAGTTCTTACCAACTTCTCTAAAATCTTCATAACCACTTTAGATATATGATTGGTAAACAGACTCATCAGTCTTTGCACCACCCTCGAGCAGTGGGATTATCATACATTCTTTCCATTCCTGTGCAAATTACATAAACAAGTCAAGAGCCCAGCCAGTTCAGGTAAAACATTCATTTAGTATATGTGCTGTAATCCCATCTGTTGCTATTGCAAAATTATTATGTAGGTTATGCAACAACTCTAGAACCTTGTCGTGCACCTCTATTCCTTGATCCAATGCAGTGGCAGTACTGTAAATCATGTTACATATAACGGGTTGATAAACCTTGGTCAAGTGGGAACTTATTATTTGAACTACCTCATCTGCTTTTGATACTGCATCTGCAGTTATTCTTATGCATTCATTCTTTCTTTTGATTGAAGCATAACAATATAAATTGTTTTCAGTTGCCTTTAGCCTGTGCAGCCAATTTCTTTTGATACTCCAACTTACTTTCCGTACAATATTTGTAACTTTTCTGGTTTCAACTTTATATATTCCATAACTCTGCTCACTCTTTTTCTTACGACATTCCTTCCACATCATGTTCTTCTTATGACCTCTTGTTTAATGCGATTCACATCAATTTCACTCCCATTCGAATTATTCTTCAAACTCTAAGGACACTCAGATAGTAATAATTTGCAAAAAAAATGTGCACAGGTATTTTAATTTCAACAATATAAGAATATATGTATATATTACCGATTCTTCTTACTGTTGTTCACAAAAACATTACTTCTGTCATTAATTTTAAATATGAGGCATTACGCTTAGGATTAATGGCTTTGCTAGTCTGCTATCAACAGCTAAACTACTAATACTGCTACATTCTCCTTACAGTCAAAACTCTGTAAAGATGATTAGGTCAACTGAAAAATCTTTACAACCCCCCCCCCCCCCATAATGAACAGAACCCATAATTATTTAAAGAAATTTGTTAACAGATTTCTTCTTTCTTCTTCTTATCCACTTGGCCCCTCCCCAAGACAACTGTGATATAGGTCATGTGACCTCTCATTTGTAAAAATAAAAAACCCTCATCATATCTGTCGCCACAATATCTCCAAATGAAAGATTATACTCTGGTAAAATGATCACACAAATTAACTATTCCTTCTGACACTTTTCTACTGTATTATTGGTATTAATATTCAGATATCCCAAATATTAAAAATAAAAAATGGATTTAAAGAATTTGTTATGAAAATGTTTGTTTCTCTTTTCATGTCACAAATATGTTTTAAGACTTTTTTTTAATTTAATTTTAAATCATCCGCGTGGTTAGCCTAGTGGCTATGCGCTTCACAACCATATGCCTGGGGAAGGAGTGTCCTAGGTTCGATTCCCATCGGTGACGTGAGGAGCTGAAGGATCTTCCTCAGCCATAGCCAAGTTAGCCAGTCTTGGGCGTGGACAGCAGGGTTTTTTCCCCAGTTTATTCTGGGGTTTTTCATCCCGCAAAGCAGGCAAACTGGCCTTGAGAACTCAACACTATAGGCTATAGGATACACCGGGGCATAAGGCTGAGCACCTTATCCTGTAAACAGAGTGAGGTCCGATGATCAATGGACCCTCGACACCGCAAGGTAAAAGAGGGTACAAGGAAGATGAGATGAGATCATTGATGACTGAATCTTTATTAGATATCAGAGCTTAATTCCAATTCTGCATGAGTTGTCAATTTTATAATGCTGGCACTATTGATATTTCTAGATATATGTTTAAAAAGTTCATTATGTTGTCTCTTACGAGAAATGTCATTACAAAGAAAGCCAAAATTTTTCTGTTGAATTTTGTATTGTAGAAATAAGTAAATATACATGAATGTTAAAAACCACGTAAAATTAAAATATTCCATTAATTCTGCTTATTTCATGACTAAAATATAAACGAATATACCTGCACAATGAAAGGAATAATAGTTCACTGGAGTGGAAATTGCTTTACTCCATTTCTGAACATGCACAGAAAAGAACGTTAATGGATATTGTTTAAGGTTACCCGTCCTGAAGGAGAAGAAAAGAGCACAGCAGAAGGAGAATTGTGGCAGTTTCCATGCCTTTAATATATGAAGATTAAGCAAAAATTAGAAGATTCTGTGTCTTTAATGAAGACTGAACAGAAATTACATATACTTCAATAACTAATGGGAAATTTTTACTTTTAAGGGATAAGTTAAAGAATGACCAATATTTGAATATTTGAAATATATTCACACCTGAGCTACTTGTATATAGAGGCTAATGACTTCACATCACTTGCCTTGGTATGTATCCCATAATGCAAAGCGCACATACTCTTTTGGATGTGTAAAAATGCTATTGAGAGTACGCAAAAAAACTTTCAACATATATGTGGGGACTTCCCCACGAGTTCTGAAGACAACGCTGACTTTTTGAAACGGCTGACTTTTTAACTTGAATTTTGAAGAATGTGACAATCGTTTTTTATTTTCGGACATTTTTATGGGCTACTGCTCAAAATATTATTAATGCATTAACTTACCCCGCCAATGAGTTGCAGATGTATGAATGCTTTCAGAGTTCTGATTGGTTTATTCAGAATCAGCCGTTAATGATATCAATCAATAGAGTTAACAAAGGCTAGTGATTGGCGGAAGCCTGTTCGCGGAGACAAGGTACCGGCAGTTTCACCACGGCAACTGCGGGTCTCCCAACCAGTTATCCCCCCCCGTATATAAGACGACACCTAATTTTTGGTCTAAAAATTTTAGAAAAAAAGTTTCGTCTTATACACAGAAAAATACAGTATATCCTTTCCCCCTTTCTTAACTAAAAAAATTTCAAAAGGAGTATCATGTCAACCTCCCAAGTCAAGATTGCAGCATCACTTTTCCAGTTGAACTCAAATTATTAGTGAAAACTTCTTAATAAAATATTCCAAAACCCTACAAAAAATAAAAATATCTATAAAAAAAAATGAAATATATAGATAAAAATCCCTTTACATGATGAAATTTTTTGGACTGCCAATGTGGGATCAAAAATTCAAAATATATTAGAAATAATTTCTGTTAACATAAGTTTTAATTTAGCTTTCAATTTTAGCTGACTTAAAAAATTGGGCTCAAAGTGATAACATCTGTATACTTGTTTTACACTTAATATATACAGAGTAATGATCCATTATCAGTTTTCTATTATGATTCATATTAGGAAACAAATCAATAAATGAAAATTAATAAAACATCAGATCAGTGCTATATATATATATATATATATATATATATATATATATATATATATATATTTTTTTTTTTTTTTTTTTTAAAACACAGATTTAATGACTTAAAAAACCTCCAAAAAAAAAAAAAAAAAAAACTTAAAAATCGCTGTGATGATGAGTTTGAGAGAAAAATTGTAGAATCAAGGGAAATCCTGCTGAACCCTGTCCACTTAAACAACAATTTGAGTTATAACATCTCAGATAGCCATGCTGCAGTTATTCAATATTGACGTTCATGTGAGCCTGCACGCACACTTGCAATAAACAATGGCATGCCTGTTTGAACAACTTGAAAAAATAAGTGTTTTATGTATCAATTATGTGTGGCAATTTTTACCTGTAATTTCCAGTTTTTTTTAGATACTTCAATGTTTATTACTATTCTTTTCCTTTATGAATAGCCTGAGGAAGGCTGTTATAATCTGAAACTAGTTGCATTATTCTCATTAAAATCTTTATAAGTTATCTTGGTTTTTTAAGTCATTAAATCTATGTTTTAAAATGTATCACAACAACTGAGTAAAAGCCTATGATCACACACACACACACATATATATATATCTTAGTACTCAATTTTATTTCGTTTTATGAATAAGAAATGATATTTACCTGTAAATTATACTATAAAATAGGGAAGAACTCTTCAGTGTGGAAACTATTGCTCGTTTTTTTGAATCCACCATAGCGGATTTTGTTTTTTATTTTAATTCGAAACTGTGAGACTAATAGAGGTAAAATGAGTATCATTTGTCAGAAAAGGAGTCAGAAAATAATTCTAGGAGCAGCTCACATTCTTCTTGAAAAGGGTCTATTATCTTATGGTACTCAAAAGACAGATTTTATCATTCATATAGTGTACATTTTTGGTCCCCCACCAACCATTGAAATATATTCATCCAAAGCATATTATGTAATTCATAACTACACCAATATTGCCAGTGTCATCAAAGAATCAAACTACAATCAAATCTCTTCAAAATGCTACAATTATTTGGGGAAAATGGAACCTTACACAGAGCAATACATAGCTGACATTTGAGTTATAAGTAAGAACTGAAGGAAGGATACAGGTATGTGGTTTGATGTAAAATAAGGTGTGACACAAGGATGCATTTATTTCAACACTTCTTCATCATCATCATGGATGACATTATGTAAAAAAGAGGTATTAAGCCTGATTTTAGAAGTGGAGATATTAAACTTCAATTTTTGATTAACACAGATGATGTTGTAGTTCTAAAAAAAATTCAGCGCAAGTCTACAAGATTTCATTCTTTAACTAAATTGAATAGTAGCTGGAACAAATTAGCAGAAAAATTACCAATAAAAGGATCAAAACTATGAAAACAGACAGGAACATAAAAATTATAGGAAAACCTATAGAACAATTAAATGTCAGGCATTTATGCACAATCTTGTGAAGATAGAAAATTGCATATGGAAATAAACAATAAAATAGGCAAAGTTGGTATGGTGAGAAGCCAGTTGAATAACTTTACATGGAATAAGAGAGAAATCGGTCAAGACAATAAACTAGTAGCATACAAGACAGCGGTCAAACAAACTATAACCTAGAGACCACAGGTATGAGAGTTCTAAGAAAAATTAGGAGGGCATCAGTGGCAGAATTACATGAAAAATGAAGATATTAGGAAGGAACTTGACAATGTTCATATTCAAAAATGTGTAAGCAGAGCTAACCTAAGGTGGTACAGTCACTTAAGCACTGGAGAGAAAATGTGTTTGATGGCAAAATAACAGAAAAAAGACCAAGAGGAAAACTAAGATCAGGGTGATATGATGCAGTCAAAAGTGCACTTGAACCTTGATGGACTTGTGGTTTCAGTCAGGATTTCTCCATGACTGCAGGTTGTAAAGAGTCCAGCTATTCCAGTCTTGGACTTTTCTTCTCCATTTTCTTCCAACTTTCTTAATCATTGGGTCTTCCCAGCTTAAGGCTGGTCGTCCAGGTTTCCTTTTGGTATCTCTCGGATACCAGTTTGTAACTCTGACTGTCCATCTGTTGTCTCTCATTCTGGTGAGATGTCTTGTCCATCTTCTTTTGATGTTGTAGATTGTTTTTATTATATCAGTGAGTCCAGACTTCTTCCTGATTTCTGTGTGTCTTACGTGGTCTATTCTGTTGTTTATATTGCATATTCTTCTTTCTATTGCACGTTGAGTTGTCATTAAGCTTTGTTCTTCTTTTAAAGTTGTGTTCCATGTTTCACTGCCATAAGTTAATGCTGGTAAGATGTGACTATTGAAAAGATGGGCTCTTATGTCTATATCTATGTTTTGGTTGGTAATTGTTGATTTTATTTTGTTGAAGGCTATCCAAGCAGCTCTTTTTCTCCTTGTTATTTCATCTGATATATCATTATTCATTTTTATGGACTGGCTGAGGTAGATGTATTCTTCAACTTTTTCGATGGTGTGAGATTCTAGAGTGATTGTATGATCTTTACAGTATTTGTTTTTCATCCATCTTGTTTTGTCAGGGTGTATTTCCAATCCAATTTTTTGGCAGTTTTGACTTATGTTATTCAGCATTGATTCTAGGAGTTTGGGTGAGTGAGATATATTAATACCACATCATCGGCGAATAATAGGATATTTAATATTTCACCATCAATGTTTATTCCATCATGTCAATTTTTCGAACGATGCGGTCCAGAGTAGATGTGAAAAGATTAGGTGATAAGACATCACCCTGACGTACTCCTCTACTTAAGTTAATTTTAATCGGGTGATTGAAAAGGATGATATTTGTTGTGCTTTCTTTGTAGATATCTTTTATGAGTTGGGTGTATGCTTTATCTACGCCTTGTTCTATTAAAGCTTGGAATACTGCATTATGCTCAACAGTATCAAATGCTTTTTTAAAATCTATAAAAAGAAATCAAAGTGGGATCTGGTATTCTCTGCATCTTTCTGTTAGCTGAGTAATAGTTTCAATGTGATCTATTGTTGAAAAGCCTTTTTTGAAACCAGCCTGTTCTTTGCAGCTATTTTCATTGATGGAGGTTTGTATTCGGTTTAGGATGATTCTGGCAAATATTTTATATGTGTGTGTGTGTGTGTGTGTGCTAATAGACAGATAGGTCTGTAGTTACTGATGTCATTTTTATTACCTTTTTTATGCAGAATTATGGTCTTTGATGTTTTCCATTCAGTAGGTACTTTCCTTAATTGTATATATTGGGTAAACCTTTTTTTTGCTAGAGCTTTAAAGAGTATTTGTCCACCCATTTTTAATTCATCAGATTTTATACCATCAATTCCTGGTGATCAGTCATTTTTCATATGGTGGATAGCCATTTTTATTTCTTCAGGTAGGACAGATGGTATTTCCAGATTTTCCAAATTTTCGTCTGGTACTGGAGCTGTGATTACTTGTTTAGATGAGTAAAGGTTCTCATAAAACGATTTTACTATTTTTTCCATTTCACCTCTGTTTGTGTGTCTGTTTCCTTGATTATCTATGAAGGCTGACAGTAGTGGCTGCTTTAGATTTATTTCTTTTGCTACTTATTTTAAGCTATTGCGGAGCCTAGCTGCTGCTGCCAATTTTGTTGTTCTATATATGTTATAGTCGTCTTTGATATTCTGCCTCAGTTGTTTACAAATAATTTTATATTCTAGACGATCTTTCCATGTATCTTTCAGTATTCTTCTTTTCTTCAATAGTTCTATTGGTCTTGCTGATAGGCATTTCCTGGTCTTAAGAGGAAGTTCATACAAAGTTCTTTCTTTGCAGTTCATTAATGAACTGCAAAAGTGCACTAGAGGGGGCAGAAATAAAAGATCTAATGATACTGGAGTAGTGATTGGTTAGAATCTAATTTGGAGGAAATTTGTTAACAGGACATCAGTGATAGTGTAAACTAACATGTAGTACTACCATAGTTTCCTGTACTTCTTTAAGGTGCATAACAGGGAAAGTTAATGATGAGGAGAAGGAGTGTTCGGAGGAAATCCCGGGGGATAATGTGATACAGGTACTGGCATGGTTAGCCAACTGGATGATATACTTTCTCTCCAACAAACAGACTGTGGGTGGATTTCCACTGTGGACATGGATGACTGTGAATGTCTTTAGATAGCTGAGTACTTTTACTGCCATAGGAGTCCACCGTGATGCTATTTATCAAAGGCTTGAAGAACAACTGCAGCTGTGCCAAAAATGACATGTCAGAATTTTTTTGACAGTTAAAAGATAATTAAAAGAGAAAACAGACATCTAAAAATGATTTAAGTTACAAAGTGAATAATAAGTTTTAAAAGAGGTATACCATGAGTAGACATATCGATACAAAATTAATAACGGAAAACTCACATACAAAGATTATTTAATAGAAGTAGAATCAAATAAGCAGTTAGCCTTTTTAGATCTTCTAATTCTTCGTCAACCAGATGATAACTTACATTTCTCAGTCTATAGAAAGAAGACTCATACAGGCCATTATATCCATGCTGAATCTCATCAACATCCCAGTCAAAAGGCAGGAACTATTAAAACTCTGGTTCATCGGGCCCACTCCTTTCGTTCTTCAGACAATCTTTTACAGAAAGAACTGCAATATATAACTTCTTCCTTTCTATCTAATGGTTATAAGAATTGCTTCATTAAAAGAGCTTTGAGTAGTTTTAATATGTCTTCCTCTTCAAATACAGAAGAAATAATGCGCATTCCTATCCCTTATGCATTAGTGAACGTATAGCAAAAGTTTTAAAACCACTGAATATTTTTGTTGCCTTTCGACCATTTAGAAAAATCTCCACCTTTCTCATTTCTCCTAAGGACAAGCTTCCACACCTTAGTTATCCAGGTGTCTACCAGATTCCGTGCTCTTGTGGATTATCTTATTTCGGACAAACAGGAAGATCTGCCTCTATTCGGCTAGAACACCAATCTTATATTGAATACTTTAAACCTGAAAAGTCTGGACTTGCAGAACATGCCATCATCGCTAGACATAGAGTTCATTGGAGAAAGACAAGAGTCCTTCACAAAAGTCGGTTCCTCATGGAACACCTTTATAAAGAAACATGTGAAACTTTACTTCATTCTCCTAACTTACACAGATCTAACGGCTTACGTCTATCTTCTTTATGGGAGATAGTACTTTATAAATCAGCTAATCTTTCCTAACTTTTTATTGTATACATTTTTTTTTTTTTTGTTAGGAAATTTATGGACCTTACACCAGCTACGTAGGTGGCACTTTTTGGAATTGTCAGTTATTGTTTAATTTGGAGCTTAGAATGTAGTGAAGATGCCTGTGACACACAGGCAAAAATTATACTATTAAATAATCTTTGTACGTGAGTTTTCTGTTATTAATTTTGTATCAAAGTGAATCATGATTGACCAAGCTTCAATATACCTTTAATCATATGAAACATTCTTGCCATTTATTCAATTCCATGGAAGGCACATTAATGTGATATGTATATGCTACAATGTCTAGGTTTTTTAAATAGTTTAGCATTCCAGAAATGATGTCTGAAGTATCCACAAAGGTTTTCTCAAAGTATAGAGTTTGATTCTCTCAAAGTCCTACAGATTTATTAAAACATCATCTTCACCCTATGTGGGAACAAAATGATGTTACTACCAAATGTTCTGCAAGTTGAAATTTTCTGTGCAATGAACTTTTGCTAATCAATTTCAGTGTGTTTGATATTTCAACTGCCAAGGAATCATTATCATTATAAAATAAATAAATAAATAAATAAAACCCTCCAAGGTAAGCTGAAAGTTCTTAACTTATACTCTATATTGCACCAAAAAGAGACAATCAGAACTGTCAGCTACAGCCATAATTATGCAAGAGTCCAGGAAAAAAAAATCACGATACAAGTGAAAGTATAACCCATTCTCAAACTGTTAAGAAGATGAAGATCAAACTAATTAAATATAAATAATATGAATAAAATGTCTTTGAAAACTGTGCAGAAATTAAAATGTTATTATTATTATTAGATTGCCAGGGAGGCCATACATCATCTAAACTAACTGTCATACCCTTTCTCAAACTCATTCACACTATATACACCCATGCTTCAACAGGCAAAGTGTTCTACTCATTCATGGTTCTGAGAGAGAGAGAAATCAAGCTCTTACCCCTTTCTTAACTACACACAAACTTCTATGGATGCCTCCTTGTCTTCTCACCAACCATATAATCAAAAAAAAATTTTAACCAATATCCAATAACACCCTCTCAAAAGTTTATAGACCTCTACCATATCGCCCTTCTCCTGTCAGTGTAAACAGGAGAAAGAGGAGTGATATAACTGAGGTATCATAATCTACATTCCATAATCCTGACATCATCTTTGTAACTCTTCTTTACAGCCTATCCACATTTCTTTATCCCTTCTGACCAAATGTGCAAATAGTAGTCCAGGTGTCTTTGTATGAGGGCCTGGTTAAAAGGCAAAATGACTTTCATATTCTTACATGTCAATGTTCATTTCAATTATCCTCTGAGGTCTATCTGCAATTTGTTGTGTGACCTGTGAATTTCAACTTTCTACCCATCATAACTCCAAGATCTCTAGCCTTGTCAGTTACTCCAAGCATAATCCCATCAATATAATATGCAGTTAGATACTGCATCATGCCAAAGTGCATAACTAACTTTGAACTGACAGTAATTATTGTTTGCCCACATTTGCAGGCTATTCAAATTGCCATGTAAATGCTGCATATCAGTAGCATCTCTGACTGCCCTGCCTATATTTGCATCAACAAAAGATTTCCTGTTAGTATCTTTCCAATATCATTAACATATAGATTCAACAGTGGTCCAAGGACTGATCCCTGAGGCACACCACTGGTCACCTTAAATCTGGCACTGGCAGATTCATACCTCTCCCTTTCCCATATATCACTTTGGTACATATTTTCATCAGCAAACCATTTATCCAAGCCAATAGTTTATATTCCAATACCATATTCTTCAGTTTATGCAACAGCCTTTCATGTGGTATCTTATCAATTGCCTTAGCAAAGTTCAATAGCATCAGAGTGTATCCATTCCCTTTATCCAACTTAGCTGTAACATTATAAAATATGGACAAATTGCTCGGACAATGACCTCTCTTTAGTAAACCCATGCTGTTCCACGCACAGCATAACCTATTTGTTCACCCATTTCTGTATACAAGCTGTTACCAACTTCTCTAAAATCTTCATAATCCAATTTAGATATACTGATGGGTCGACAGTTAGACTCATCAGTCTTTGCACCACCCTTGTGAAGTGGGATTATCATACAATCTTTCCATTCCTGTGAGATCCTTCCTGTGCTAATTATACAAACATGCTAAGGGCCCAGCCAATTCAGCTACACAATCATTTAGCATATGTACCCCATCTGTCCCCATTGGCAACTTCTTATCTAGGGTATGCAATAGATCTAAGAACTTCTCATGCACCTCTATCCCCTGAACCAATGTAGTAGTAATATTATGTTACATACATACCAGGTTGACAGATCTCAGTGAAGTGAGCGCTCAGTATTTCAACTATTGCATCGCCATCTCATACAAGGTAGCGTTTGTATCAGTAAAGTATTTCTTCTACATTCATTGTTACTTTTTCTCAACATCAAAGATGAAACCTGAAAAATGTCCAAGTTAATCTCCAAGAATCAATTCACATATCATAACGCAGATGAGGAACATATTGCATCATAAAAACTGACTGCAAATGCAACTAATAATAGAGGTAAAGATGCGATGCAATGTGGTTGGCTTCTGATACAAACATATTTCCAAAGGATCCATTTTGGAAATCTCACCACCCACAAATCCAGTACAACTCATGGCTGGAGAAACTGAATTATCCCACCTCTTAAGTCTGTATGTCACCCCTTATTGTTGGGCCATCACAGATAAACAGAATATTAGAAAAATACAGGTGATGTCTCAACCAAAATGATATTTAATTAGTTCCCATGGGAGGATTGGAAGTGAATGAGACTTCCCACTTTATTGTCTACAATTCAGGACAAGTTATGTGGAAGTCTCCTCTATTTATCTGGCTTGACTGTTATGCAACCATTACTTTCTCAAAATGTTTAATACAAATTTGTATTATCATAAAGTTATATTAAATTTTTAGATACCAAATTTTGAAAATATGCAAATGGCCATTACCTTTTGAAAATATGCAAATGGCTATTACCTTTTGAGAATATGCAAATGTTATTTCAAGAGAGAAATTAACCAAGAATGAACTAGAAAAACCACTCTTCTAAAGAAGTAAAATACAACAAACATTTCATGTATTTTATACACATTTCTATACATCTGATAAAATTTTCAATGGAAACAGCTAGGCTTTATGAAGAATCTTATGTTATTCTGCAGTAAACAGATGTTTCAGTTCTAAATACTAGAAAAGACATTAGGGATATTAATAATGGGATGGCTATCGTATTCTTTTAGCTTAGCATACCAGAACAGACTTTCTAAGAAAATGCATGCAATTTCATGAACGTAATGACAGGCTTGGGTGTTGGTGGTTATTCATAAGAGTATTTTAAAATATAAACAACACATGAAGAACAAAAAAAAATTTGATGAGAAGCTAATATTTTACTGGATTTGCAAACAACATCTTCAAAGCACAAACTATAACTATGGTAAGGCACACAGTATTTAGACCATTGCTGAAACAATTCAAATTATAACTGGAAAAAAAATATTAAAAAAAAAAAAAAGTCTTATCAAGGTTTCCATCCTTCTCTAGGGATTAGATAAAGAAATGAAGATAATTCAGAGAAAGCTAAATGTCATCTTAGAATGACTCACCCAGACCTCAGGCAAATTAATGCAGGTATGCTTACTGAGGTTAGGGAAGTGTTTCATAGCAGATGCTGATTCTAAAAATTGCCTTTCAGACTTATAGCAACTTTTATGCAGCAAAGTTCTCTTCTTCCATTTAATACTGTGTGAAGGTATGTATATCCTGAGCATAAGTGTTCCAGTTCTGACTGGCCATACACATGATTATGAATTTAGTTCTTCAAGGTGGATGTTAACAGATTTACCAATCTGTCTGAGGCAGTATATGTTGCAATAAAAAGGAACCTTACATGCTCCAGGATGTGCAAGAGCATGATAAAATCTTTAGAGAATTGAGGAAAGTTGCTAGCTAGATGTGTGGTTGAAACTGGCATGAATAGATATATTTTCATATGTATACCAGATAGTGAAAGCAAATAGTTTTGTTCTGATAGTTTTGGTGAGTCATATGTGAAGGAATGGAGGAATGCAACATTTTATTTATTTGATTGGGACTGCAGCCAATGACTGAAAAAGTGTTGTTTGGCCAGGTGTATTATTAGAACAAATAGCCCTAGTTCTGTAAGTGTTTCAGGATGTTGCACTGCTGAGATGGCTGGTGCTGTGAATGCTTATATATATATACCTTCTAGTGGTGTAGTTTTCCTATAAACAAAAAAAGGTTCATTATTCATTATACTATAAAGCATATTATTTATGAGCAACTTAATGAATTTTAACTATTGTGATTATCCAAACTGTAATAAATGAAACCAGCTCATTTATATATAACAGCTTTATCTCAACTCGGATGGGGAGGAAGGAGACAGTCCCCGTAAAATGGCATGAAAATGTGCCAAATTTTACAATGTAACATCAGGAAATTACTGACAATCAGATTTTAATTTCTAGATGATAAAAAATAAGCACTTTCATTTAAGGACAAGAAAGAAAATATTATACATGGAGGGGGTAAAAAAACAATAAAAAAAAAACCATAAATTTAATTGTTAAACCTGCACACCTTTTAGTTTCTTTGCCTCTTTAGTAGCCACAAGGGCCTGATCTCGCTCCAGCTTTCGTAATGTCTTCAATTCTTGTGCTTGCCGTGCCAATTCTAAATTTGCGAGTGATGAAGCAAAAAATCAATGAAGAATTTGCTCCTTTACTTAACATTTCAAAATAAATAAACAAATAAAATCATAAATAAAAAAAAAAAAAAAGCAACTAAGAGAAGTTTGCAGGTGTTTCTTTTTTTTTAAAGAGTGGCACAACCCAAACATCATTAAGCAAATAATAATATGTTTACTTGTAGTGCAGTAAACTGAAAAGAGATCATGAAGGATTCTGAAAGGGAAAGAAATCATAAATATATCACAATTTACCTTGTTGTTCTAAATGATGCTGTAATTGCTTCTCTTCCCAGTGCCGTTGTCTTTCCTCTTCTTCCACAGTTTTCTGATGAGGTGGTCTCCTTACTTGTAATCCAAGCCTTCCTTTACGGGCACGAACCTCCTCAATTCGTGCAATTACTTCATGTTCACTCACAAGGATATATTCCTAAAATTTCAAAAGCATAATATGTAACATAGGATTAGCAGCGCTTAAAGCATATTAATTTATTAAAAATGATCCCCTAGTCATATCTGCAGATGCTTCTTAAGTGTATTACTGAATCAAGCAGGCACATTAATTCAAATTCAAATGTCAACTTAAATCTGCAAAATTTTATTCCCAGAAAACTTAAGGAACATCTGTAGACATTAAAAGGATGGCACTCATTTTCTGAAGTTCCCACAAGATACTACTTAATAGACTTGCAAAAGGTGTTTTGAAGCCATTTTATAAAATTATTAATAAAAATTGTCATTCTGGCAAGGTAAAACAATGGATATAAAATTTACAATCATCATCAGTTTCCTGATAAGTAATCTCCAGGGGATGTTCAAATTACTTAAAAAAAAAGAGAGAGATGGAGGTGGGGAGAAGAAGCCAAGTTTCCAAAAAAAAAAAAAAAAAAGTTCACAGTAAAAAAACTTTGGCAGAGGCTTTTGCCTCTTTTAATAAGGTAATCCAGTTGTTTGAAGTAATGCATCCCAACATGGAGAGATTTAGCAAATTTGACAGAATGATGAAAGTGCTACAGAGAAATTTTGCAGTAAAAAAAAGGAAACTTGTGCAGTCTCAGCTGGAGTAACGTGGAAAATTTTAAAGAAGGCCACTTGTGCTGTCACTTCATCCACCTGGAGATATAAGCCTAGACCTATCACAAATTACACATCTGGTGAACAATTCTCAGAGCACTTTGCTGCATTTTCTGAATTTGAAGGTTTTGTTATTTACCTAGCCACCCCAGTTGATCAATTTTTCAAACAGACACAACATCAGCACTAAAAACTTACTCTTCCTCCAAGTATTTCCAGCTGATTATTTTACCTGTAAGTGACAGATCACTGTACACTCATGTTTCGTTATTTATTACAATATAGTATGCATACACTGATTTTTTTTTATAATTTACATGCTGCATTAATTCATGATAAACAAAGATTAAAATTAGTTAAGAAATATAACAAAACAGATACACATTTTAGCATTCAGGCATATTAATTGTTGACATATCCTTACGGTTGATATGGTGATTTCCAAATTATGGCTTTATTGAATGGTTTGGTTCAGAACCAAGCCCTTTCAAAAGGTGAGGTCTGATTGTATTTAAATGACTACTACACTTAATAGAAAAATTGAAGTCATTACTTATTATTATTCCACACATGAAAGAAAGCTTGGCAAATAAATGTCATGTGTGGGCAGGAGTAGATTAATCTGTTGGACATTCTTCTCCAACAGTTCAGGAACACTATCATCAGATAGTCTTCTTGAACTGCTGGAGATTGTAGTTCTTTGGAAATTCTCCATTGGGAGGGGGGGGGGGGGTTCCACAGAAATGAGGTGGATGAAATGAAAGATAACCAGGAGTAATGTGTTTGGTGAGCATGCAGTTCAGATGTATACAGTTCGAAAGTAAAGAAATGTTGAACAGCTGTTGCTTGAGTTCCTGATAGAATGCAGAAACTGATCTATTATGGGAAAGTGGCTGTAGAGAGTCTGTAAGAGCACTTAATCAATCATACTGCTCTTTTCTGAACAGCATGAAGAATTTTTAGGGTGGTCTAAAGTGCACTATCACAAACTTGAGAGCAGTATTCCAAGGTTCTCTTGAGAACAATGGGTAGGATTCCATCAGGACCAGCTGCCTTTGTGGTATCCAAGTTATTCAAAATTCTTCTGGTGAAATGGGAGGCATGAGATACAATGTTCTAGGCAAAGAAGGAGATCATTTGCCAAGGTCATCTATGGAGGAGCTAGAAGAGAAGAATGAAGCCAGGAGATTCAGCCTTGTCTTTAGGTAATGTTATAATGCTAATGTTAGGCTGAGATAGAGGAGGAAGCACATATGGATAAACATTGTGCCTAGTTGTTTGGCAAGGGACCAGAAGGTGGTACTGCTAGTTTGCTACATTTATCCTTGTTGAATTTAGGCTTTGCCCTTTTAATGACTGTTTGAAAAGTGTGGTGGGCTGTTTGCTTTGCTTGTATGACCTGGCACATTTCTTGGAGAATCATGGTTTAGATATGGGTTGAGAAATTTAAACAGAGTGAGGAATGAAAGCTTCTATTACAACATGAATTATTTCTGTAACAAGATCACAGCAGGTATCTTCATAAAAAAAGAATGAAAACAGTAGTTTGACATTGGAAGGGAGGAATAAAAGTCATACAAGTCCTCTCACTTGGCACTGTTGCAATGCCAGAGTACATGAGGTTGTGAATGGCTGAAGGAAGGACATTCCACAACAGATGAAACTTGGATGAGATTGTGATCTGAATTACCAAGAGGAGCACTCACCTGAACAGTGCACCTGGAAGGAAAACTAGTGAAGAACTAATCCAGAGTGTTGGGTGAGCAAAGAAAATTGTCAGGAATTCTGGTAGGGAAATGAATGATTTAAGTCGCTGCTTACAGCAAAAATTACTGCTTCTTTTCCAGCTTCGAAGTGAAATTCAAAAAATGGAAACAATTAGATATGTGTTAATTGAAATGATCAAGAAAGAAGACTTCACTGTTTGGAAATTGTTACTAAAAGAAATAATGCTTTTAAGATAGGAAATTAATTATTTTTTTTTATTATTATTTGTCACCTTCAGGGAGTCCAAAGACTCATTGACGGAAGGCATCTACTCTACAACTCTGTTTCCACCACTCACAATCCACCAACTGACCGCAACTACACCAACGTCATCTAGCACCAACCACCACACCAGCATTTCCACAGACAATCACAAACATCCATGCCCATGGTGGGATTCAAACCTGCAGCCTTTTGGCTGGGGAGCGGATACACTAACTACTCGTCCAGCCAGGCTGGCCAGATCAGAATGATTTTTGAAATGAGAGAATGGTAGAGGCAAGAAACGAATGAAACAAAATATGGCAAAGAAATCTTAAACCACAGGTTTAAGATTTCTTTTAGGTCAAAAATGTGAGATTAGTTAGACATCCTTTGGCAAGGAATATCAGATGCATAAAGGCACAAGTACCTCTCTTGTGGTGGAAGGAGTCATAAAAGGTGTAATTTGGACAATTAAAATGCACTGTGGTTGATTTAGCAAAAAATTTGAAGTTGTCAGAAACAGACCATTAGGTTTGGATGACTGAAGGTGATGATGCAGGTTATTTAAGTTAGTTTTGGTGCCATGGATGTTGATAAAGTGAATATGAAAGATTTTGGGGGGAAATTTTTGAGGTAATTTTTTTTTCTTTTTGGAATTTTGGAGGATTTTAATTTATCTGCAGAGACACTATACTTGAATCAGGCTCAGAAATATTTATTATTTCAAAATATGGACAGAAAAAGAGAAGGTGAGAAAAATCCTCTTGAACGCACCACCCATACAGAGAACACTCAGTCTCCAACCACAACATGGCACTGACAGTGCTCCTCTGCATACCACTATCCTCCCTCCAAGCATAAACTGGCAGTGAGATTATGCTTCGGTGGATCAGTAAGTCTCCCAAAAAAAGACCTTACCAATTTACTATTCTGGTAAGTTTTTGTAACAGAACATTTTTTTTAAAGTGGAAAATGACATTCATGAATGACTTTAGTTTTGTTCTAACGAGTCTAATAATTGGAATAAGGTACATGCTGGTATGGACATGTGTCAGACTCATGCAACCTTTATGTGTTCTTGGTATTCTTCTAAGGATGTTATCATCATCAGACCTCCATGGAGTGAAGAGACTCAACACAGAAAGTTTCACTCTCACATGCAAAGCTCATCATACTTCGACTTAAATGGATTAACTGTCTCCGCCACCACACTTTCAAAAAATGCACTACAAATACCTACCACGTTCCTACCTACTCCTCACCCCCTCCTTATATAGCTTCTTGTTCTCCTGTCTCCAGCCATTTTATCAAAGAACTCATGTACTTCAATCTGGTAATTACCTCATACCAAATTATATGCCTCAATCATGTCTCCCCTCCACCTCTATCCACTAGGCTCTGCAAATTGCATTCTCTCAATTTCTCCTCATACTCCACATTCCAGAGAACTGAAACTGACTTAGTCAAACATCTCTGAACTCTCTCCAACAACTCATCATCCTTTTGAAAACCAAGCAACCAAATATGTGCACAGTAATCCATATGTAGTCTAATCAAAGCCTTGTATAATGGAATCTCAACATACTGACTTCTGCATGTCAGTCTTCTCCACATCATTGCCATAATCCACTGCACTGTCATTACAATTTTAGCAAAATGTCCCTGAAATTTCAGATCCCTATCCATCATCCCATGATCCTTCAACTCCTCCACCTCCTCTAAGATATCCCCACCAACCTTATACTCTGCACTTCATCTTCACTTTGCAAATTTTAAAACCTTACGCTTTGCTACATTGAACTGACATCCCACACACTCACCCAGTCTATTCAAGTCTACAATATCTGTTCTACTCCTCATAGCTCTCTCCAACTTTGCATTATCTGAAAACAACTGCACATTGCCATTCAAACCCTTTTTTAAATACAAATTAAACAATGGTCCCAAACAGCCGTCCTCTATGGCACACCTAGTGACCTTCCTTATCTGTGATATTGCTCTCCCATATGCAGCCTGCTGACTGATACCTAATACAACCAATCTCCAATCCAATGCACTAATCTACCATCCAATCCCATCTGTTCCAGTTTAATTACCAGTTTGTCAGGTGGCAATCTACTGAAGGCTTTTGGATCATCGAAATATACTACTGTGTATGCATCCCCCCTTATTGAATGCATTTATAATAAGTAAGCATATTCCTAAAACATTATCTTCTTTAATGGAAAAACAAACCCTTGACCAGACTTTTGCTGTCAAACCAGTTTTCAGTCCTAGCACCTTGACCACAACTCCAGACAAATAGAGTGGCTAAAGTTGATTAATATTGGTAGATTGGTTAAATAGTTGTTTATTTGCCAGCTTGACCACTGTATGATAGACTATATTACCTAAAGATTTATGGACTATAGGAGTATGGTTAATTTTTCTGACAAGCTTTAAACATACAGAATGGAGATCCTACAAATGCCTTCTTCAAACTTAGTTTAATTCAGTCGACGATTTAATGGTGCAAGGACAGCTGAACAGGTATAAAAAATTAGTGGAAAAACATAAATAAACCAGCTGTTAAAACCTTCTATATAGTAAGTTGAGCTGATAAAAATAATATATCCAATGCGTGCATAATTATATATGGTGAGACAGATTATAATGCTCTGTAAAAATTTAAAAACAGATATATTTGATGAATGTGACTAAAATAGTGGCTGCATTCAATGAAAAACGAGGACAATTTGATTAAAATGTGAATGATAGTTAGTCTGGTACCACAAAATTCACACATACGCATGTCCTTACTCCTCAGCAGGAAGGAATATATAAGATGACTTACTTATGCAAAGCTAAGCAAAAAGCAGTGCTCATTTAGACTAGACTTCCACAGTTTGATTTCAGATTTAATTTGACAGAACTTGTTGGTCTCTATATTCTACAATGACTATCACTAGCATAAAAGTTTCTGTATGATGATCTGCATGTAATCGGTGTGGGAAGAGGTAAATGGTGATAGCTTAAGAAATGAGCTGACCTAGCTGCAGACTTATTTCCCTTAATCCTAATATGACTTGAGATCAACAAACATCCAAATGCAGCTTCCACAACCGAGAGGACATACTTGATATCAGAGAGCAGATGTCTCTACAGCTCTAGATTTCTTATTATCTGTAAGGAGTTCCATGAATCGGTGAATACAGCTCGTCAGTGAAGTTGTTACATTCTAGTAAGATCTGGGAAGATAGCAGAAGATCCCACTAGAGTTTCTGATTTTGAGCTATCTATGTAGATAGGTATAAATTCAGAGTATTCCAGTTTATTTACTTGAAAGAGCTGTTGGTAGACAATGAGGGGTAGAATATTTGGGCTGCAGAGAGAGAGAGAGAGATAAGGTGATTGGTTGTATTTGAGTGCCACAGTGCTAGTACATTTGATGGGACCTGTGCAAAAAATGCCTAACCTAACATCTAGAGCTTCTACAAATACCATTGTTTGCAACAAAAGTGCAATATGGCAGTCTGATGAGGGTTGTACAGTTTCCCCATCAGACTGCCAACAGGATGTGGGATGATCTAGAAGAGATTTTATATTCATAACATTAGTGGAGACAGTTGTTGATGTCAAAGCAATAATTGTGATTTGTTTGGTTGATGTATAGACCATGGATTGGTGATGTTCGAAAAGCTCCAGTTGCAATTCTTATGGCTTGATGGTGACTAGGATTCAGCCATCACGAGGTACTCTTTCTGACAAGAAACAAAGACCTGGAATCAATAATCAAGTTCTGAACTAAAGAGAGCACAGTACAAACAGCAAAAACCACTCATCTTGAAATTGGATACATGAGAAAGGAAACTAGTTTTCTTGTCAAATATGAGTCCCAAGAATTTAAATATGGGATTAAAGTTTGTCCTAGTCTGAGTTCTGGGTCAGGATGAACATCATGCCTATAGCAAAAATGCACCGAAGCTGTTTTCTGCTGGAAAAATCTAATCTAATTTCTAAATGCCAATTATGAAAAATGTTCGATGGCTTGTTGTAGCTGCATTTCTTTATGATTCTAATATTACATGAATGACTGAAGATGGTAAAGTCATCTACACAGAGTACATTACATACAGTTGGAGAAAGGTGTCTGATTATCAAGTTAAAGTTGATTGCAAAAAGTGTAACACACAAAACTGAACCTTGTGGGACCCCTTACTCATGGGTATACGATCATGAAAGAGCAGTTACCTAGGAATTGGAAATTTTGTTGGTTAAAAAGTTCTTCATAAAGAGAGGAAGATGTGAGACCAAAATTCTGTAGGTATTTATTTATTTAGCATATGGCATAATAAAGGCACATGACATCAAAAGATATAAATATATATTTGTGCAGACAATAAAATTGAAACAAGTAATGCGCATATACAAAATATCAGGTAAAAAAAGCCACTAAAATTTTAAGTATAGTTCTGCTAGCCATTCAAGAATTGAAGGATCTGCCTCAAAAAGTCTTTCAGGTCACCAGGATAGGATCTTATGCTGCAGTCCTCCAATGTGCTGGATGGTTTGGTTTATGGCCCCACAGTCACATTTGGGGGTAGGCGATCTTCCCCACTTGTGTAAGCTGTCTACACAAATACCATGTCCTATGCATATCCTATTTAAGCTTTTCCACAGATGATGTAGAAGCCCAGTCCCTTTCGGATTTTGGTTGGGAAGGATATACTTGTTCAAGTCTGGTGGCTATTTTTCTTTCCAAGTTTCTAGCCATTTCAAATTAACATTGAAATTGCTATTTACTAGTTCTTCAGCCAGAATTAGTGGAGGTCGTAAGGATTTAAGGCGATTTATACTTTTACATAGGAGGTCTTCATGTATTGGTAACAGGGAATTGCTGTTTACTTTTTTGTACTCTTTTACTAGAGCATATTGTCTGCGCAAGTTTGGTGGGACCTGTGCAAACAGGCGGCAATCTATTGAAGGCTTTTGAAACACCGAAATATGCATCCCCCTTATTGAATGCATTTATAATAAGTAAGCATATTCCTTGTGCAATGTTACTCAAAGTTGGAAGCCGGTAGAGGGGGAGTGGATTTGACACAACCTGTTATTGGTCTAATCACTGCATTTATTTGTGTGTCGATTTTCTTGATATGAGGGCTGTTTAGCCATACTGGTAAACAATATTCTGCTGCAGAGTAGACTAGGCCCAATGTCAGTGTGTAATAGCAGAAGAACCCCATGTAGAACCACATAGTTTTTGTATGATGTTATTACGGGTTCTGATCTTTAAAGAGATATTCTCCAGATGTCTTTTGAAAGACAGTGTTTTACTGAAGGCAACACCCAGATATTTAATGAAATCTTGGTGCCGCAACATTGTGTTGATAAAGCCGACCTGAAGTTTCCTATTTGCCGATTTGGTGTTTAGGTGAAAAGAGCTAACTTTGGTCTTATTGAGGTTTGGTGTTAGTCTCCATTTATGAAAGTATTGCCCAATGGTTCTAAAGTAATTTGTGAGAATATTTTCAGTTACTTCAATGTTCTTGTGTTGGGTGGCGAGGGCTATATCATCACCATAAGCAAATTTTCTTGACCTAGTTGTCAGTAGTATATAAGTTGAATAAGACTGGTGCTGATACTGAGCCCTGCGGGAGCCCATCGTTCTGCAGGTTTTCCTGTGTATCCCAAATCTCCAAATAGTATTGGATGCTTTTTCCATATCAAAGAAAACCGATATTAAGTGCACACATTTTAGGAAGGCATCTTAAATGGATGCTTCCAGTCAGACTAGATGATTGGTTGTTGAATGATATTTGCAGAAGTCAGATTGAGTTCTGAAAAAAAGGTGTTTCTGCTGTGGTGGAACGCTGCTCTGCAATCAGTGTTCCACGACAGTTTAGAGAAACATGGAAACGAACTAGATATTTTGGGAATTGCAACTGTGCCAGCTTGTGTAATAGTTTGTCACATGACTCACAGCAACACTGATAAGAGATGAGTTGATTGCTGCAGAAACGAATTGGTGGGGAATAAATTTCATTGGCTGGTGTGAGACTACTGCCTCACATACTGGAGCCCTAAAGTGGCTTAAGAAATTCCATATTTGGTCTCCAGAGCAGGATTTCCAGACCAGGTTTAAAAAAAAATAATAATAAAATAAAATAATTAAATCCTTATCCATCCATGATATAAATGTACTATAGGTTCACAAATCAACCCTTAGTGGGTGGGAGCCACAAAAAATAAAGATCAGCCTTGCTTAATTTTTTACTGTGATATCTGTGATGTAGTACATAGCTGCCCATACAAAAAAATGCATATCATGGGAAAACGATCATTCCCGAATAAGATGTCATCAGCTTCTCACATAACAAGTGAGAGGAAAAAGGATAGTAAAGACAATGGCAGTGATTGTTCCAGTAGGCATACTGAAGAGGGTACTGCTTCCTGTATTCAAGAGAGAAGTGTTATTGTTGCCAAGCAAATGCTCCACGATGGTACCTCTGATATTAATTTGGGAATTACATCACAGAGTGTTGTAATTGTACTATAGGTTCACAAATCAACCCTTAGTGGGTGGGAGCCACAAAAAATAAAGATCAGCCTTGCTCAATTTTTTACTGTGATATCTGTGATGTAGTACATAGCTGCCCATACAAAAAAATGCATATCATGGGAAAACGATCATTCCCAAATAAGATGTCATCAGCTTCTCACATAACAAGTGAGAGGAAAAAGGATAGTAAAGACAATGGCAGTGATTGTTCCAGTAGGCATACTGAAGAGGGTACTGCTTCCTGTATTCAAGAGAGAAGTGTTATTGTTGCCAAGCAAATGCTCCACGATGGTACCTCTGATATTAATTTGGGAATTACATCACAGAGTGTTGTAATTGTACTATAGGTTCACAAATCAACCCTTAGTGGGTGGGAGCCACAAAAAATAAAGATCAGCCTTGCTCAATTTTTTACTGTGATATCTGTGATGTAGTACATAGCTGCCCATACAAAAAAATGCATATCATGGGAAAACGATCATTCCCAAATAAGATGTCATCAGCTTCTCACATAACAAGTGAGAGGAAAAAGGATAGTAAAGACAATGGCAGTGATTGTTCCAGTAGGCATACTGAAGAGGGTACTGCTTCCTGTATTCAAGAGAGAAGTGTTATTGTTGCCAAGCAAATGCTCCACGATGGTACCTCTGATATTAATTTGGGAATTACATCACAGAGTGTTGTATCCCCCACTGAAAGTAGAGGATGGTATCAGCAGTATGGAGCAAGTACAAGCAGGATACTGCTATAAGAAATCTAACTCTGAGTCAGATAGCAACTGCCTCTATGTTATTTAGGGCTTGCTAGAAGGAGATATGGTTGCCTACATGGATATTGACTCTACATAGACCAATCTGACATCCATCCTGTCTTTATGAATGATGGTTACATTTCAATATTCCATATCATCACTGGGTTTCAACATGTTTCATACAGGCAAAAGTAGATTCATTTATAATTCTTCAGAAGAGTCTTGATATTGTAGATGTTTTGACAGAATCCACGAGAATTCAAATGTAGAAATATTCCCATTATCTCTTTTTGGTGGTATCATCTGGCTTCCTATAAGATGTTCTGTTTTCACAAACCTTAGATTTTTTTTTTTTTTTTTTTTTTTTTTTTTTTAAATTGTGAATGGCCAGTGTCCATTTCATATTCATCAGCAAAAATATCCAAGTCATTCATTTATACGGTTCACAGACTGGACCCGTTCTAGTGCATCTGGTATATTAACTATTTTCTTGTGTGTGTGTGTATGTAGGGGGAGGAGTGGATTCTCATGTGTTGCCTCGGGACCATTTTTGGCACATCTTAAGGAATGAGCCTGTATCAACTTCATGGCAGTGAGCAAATCATATCATTTAGGAATGTTGAAGTCACGAGAAGGCAGGAGCAACACACGTATTAAGGTCCCTACTGGTTCTTTCTTTACAGCTGCCTTCTCAGAGGGGATTTATCATCAGACATGGTTTTAGTGTTATATTGTTTCCTCACTTCCTGAAAAGGGATACTCTGTTTGGTTTTTACTTTTTTGGATCTAGTTTTCATCCTTCTACCTTTAGAATGCTTGGGGATATGCTGGGTGATCATCCTCACAGTTAGAGCATTTCGGTATTCTGTGCTTACAATCTTTGTTCTGGTAATCGTTGCTGCCACAATGGGCAGAGATGACAGAGCCCTGACACTCAATTTCAGAATGATCATACTGCTGCCATTTAAAGAAGCAAAAAGGGTTTGGGATGTAGAGCCTAACTTGGTAGTTAGATATCCTGCTTTCACAAGCATTGGGGATTTGCATGTGTTGAAAGTAAGGATGATATTCCTGGTGGGGGACCAGGTTACCATCTCTACATATAAGCATTCTTATATGTAGACAGTGCAAAATGACAGCCTCATGGTCGTCAGGTTTTGCTTCTTTGTTTTTAGATGACACTTCAATGGTTTCTGGATGTGGTGGGACTTGTCAAGGACCATGATAACTTGAGAATGGAAAATTACTCATTCTCAAATGGAGTTTGTTTCAATCCCAGAGGTTCTCACCCACAATGGAGCCACACATAGACACCCACTCTCTGACAAGCAATGACTGCTCTCAAGAGTAGAATGGCAGGGCTACCAAGGATGACAAACTAGTACTACAGGAAGCCTTGAGTATTCTTGGACATAGGAAAGAAGACTTACTGCAGCATTGTTGCTTCTTTCAAGCATATCTGCTAGCCAACTGAGGGCTATCCAGGACCACCTGTCTTGCCAAAGCAGTGCAAGACTGTGAGAATTCCCCCCCCCCACCATCCAGTGTTCACAGATTGCACTGCATGGCAAACACATCAGCAAGCCATTGGATCCCAATAATGATGATGGTCTGGAAGATAGGATAGTAAAGCTCACAAGAAGTAGAGAACAGAATTTGAGAAGCATGGCACAATGATAAAAATGAATAGTGACAGTACCATGACTGGGAACTCCCCTCCACAAACAAGCGCCTCACATAGAGGGGAGGAGAAGACCATAAATGAAGACTGGTTATAATTATCTCTCACTATATCAAACTCATAGAGACCACAAGAGTAGATTATTATAGTAGACAGTTTGCTGAAGTGAATCTTTGGCACAGCACCATATTTTTAGGATGTTGCTTGAGACATTTCAGTAGTTTATTGCAGTGAGTGAGTTTGTAATAACCACATTTGTTATAGTAACAGTTTACTGTATTCATTCTCTTTTGTATAAGCTAAGAGTTATAATCATTATAGAGAAAAGTGGGGATATCATAATTCTTCCTGCTGACAAAGGGAATGCTACTGTCATCTTAGACAAAACTGATTACCATAACAAAATTATTGAATTACTGGAAACTGACACTTACTCTGAACTAAATAGTGACCCTACAAAGGAATTGCACAATAGGACCAACAATTTGCTAAAAACCACCTTAGAGTTACAAAGAAACATCCATCTTTCCCTCAGATCTATTCGTCTGCTAATCCCACGATCCTACGGTCTCCCAAATATCCATAAAGTGCACCCCCACCTTAGACCAATTGTTGAAGGTATCAACTCACCTACTTACAACATGTCTAAATATCCCGCATCCTTCTTGAAAAACCTAACAGGAAAATCCTTCTCTTATATAAAAAATTCAGCTGACATCATATTTAAAATCAAAGACTTCAAACTTAACAAATCAGATTTGATGGCTAGTTTTGATATAGTTTCTCTCTTCACGAATGTTCCTACCCAAGAAGTCCTCAATCTCCTCAAGAGCAAATTATCCAAGAAATTCTTTTCCTTACTTTCTCACTGTGTAAATTCAGAATACTTCAAATTTGAGGACAAGATCTTTAAACAGAACTCAGGATTAGCTATGGGTAGTCCACTCTCACCGGTATTTGCTAATATATTTCTTGAAGACTTCGAAGAAAAGGCGATTAATTCCTCAACACTTAAACCCAAAATATGGTACCATTTTATGGATGATGTTATCCTCATTTGGGAACATGGTTTAAACAACCTCAATATTTTTCTAGATCATCTTAACAACTTTCATCAGAAAATTAAATTCACATATGAATTAGAATCCACCAACTGTCTTGCTTTTTTGGACTTAAAACTTACAAGATGCTCTGAAAACATCAAAATATCAATTTTTAGAAAGCCCACACACACAGACAGATTCTTCTGTCTGTGTGTGTGGACACAGACCTTCATGCTTCCTCCCATCACTATCCTCTGCAGAAATTTAGTATCATTTCTGGTAATTAATTTACAGAATTAACAACGCATATGAAGTATATTAATTAAAGATAACTTTAATGAATCACTTCTATATTTCGGCAATGTTACATTGCCATCTTCAGGAACATAAAGATATGGTATGTGCACTAAGGAACTAACAAAGCAAATGAGGAAGAAAGTAAGAAACTACTTTTGTTCCTAACGTCCTAATGGTGCCCTCTTGCGGGCTAATTTGGTAGTCTTGGCAGTTGGGCTGAAGTTCTCATAATGAAAGTCTCCCAAATTTGGGGCAGTTTCATGCACCCAAATTTGTCGAGGTTAGGAACGTTTTTTAGAGCTGTTGAAGATTCTTTGAATAATCTTTCGTATTTAAACTTGCTGCGATGGATTATTTTTGTTTTCTTCCAACGAATTTTATGGTGGTTATCTAAGGCATGGTCTGCCAACCCAGAGCGGCTGTACTGGTGAAACCGGATGTAGTCTTGGTGTTCTGAAATCCTGATATTTGTTGTTCTGCCTGTTTGGCCAAAGTAGGACAATTTGCAGCTGCAAGGGACTTGGTATACACCAGGTAGGTCTAGGGGAAGTGGTTGGTCTTTGGTAGAGCAGATAAGGGATGCCAACTTTTTATATGGTCTGTAACAGGAAGTAAGGTCATATTTTTTGAGGATGTTAGTTATTTTTTCAGAGGTGCCCTGGATGTAGGGGATAGTGATAGACTTGGTGTAGTCTTTATTGTGGAGGGTGGTTGTGGTTTATAGGTTTTAGTATTTTTTGGATTTTTTGGGGGTTATAGCCATTGGCTAAGAAAGTGTTGAGGATGTGGTTTAGTTCCATAGTCAGGGCCTTGTCATCTGAGCAGATTAATTTTGCCCTGTTATATAGTGTTTTTATCACCCCATATTGTTGTGAGGGGGGGGGGGGGATTGCTGGTGAATGTATCTGCCAGTGTGGGTGGGTTTTCTGTAAACAGAGAAAACCAAAGATCCATCAAGCTGGCGGGTGATTAAAGTGTCTAGGAAGGGGGGGGGTGTTGTTTTCCTCTTTTTCTAAGGTGAACTGGATTCTGGGATGTTGGTTGTTTAAGTGTGTTAGGAAGGAGTGGAGTGTGTCTGAGCCATGTGGCCAAATAGCAAACACATCATGCACATAACGAAGCCAAATAGTCGGTTTTTGTGGGGCGGAGTTTAAGGCTTTCTCTTCAAATGTCTCCATAAAGAAACTGGCCAAGGGTGGGGAAAGTGGTGAACCCATGGCTGTCCCCTCTATCTGCTTGTAGAACTTTCCTTGCCAAACGAAATAGCCTGAGTTCATTGTGAACTGAAATAGGGCTGAGATATCGGGAGGAAACTTGGCTTGGATGAGCTCAAGGGTTTCTTTGAGTGGGACATTAGTGAATAGGGAGGAGACGTCAAAACTGACCATTATGTCAGTGTGTTGGAGTGTGAGGTTTTCTATACTGGCTTTAAAGTGGGCTGAGTTTTTTTTATGTGTGATGGTGTGTTGCCAGTGTAGTGTGTGAGCGTTTTGGCTAAATGTTTGGCTAATTTATATGTGGGGGAATCAATGCCATCCACTATGGGACGCAATGGCACATTTTGTTTATGTATTTTTGGGAGTCCATATAATCGGGGGGTCTAGAGTTATAAGGTTTAAGTTTGTTGGTGACTTCCACAGGCCAAGAAGTGACCTTCTTAAGGAGTCTGTGGATAGTTCTAATCTGACCAACTCTCAGATTAGAACTATCCACAGACTCCTTAAGAAGGTCACTTCTTGGCCTGTGGAAGTCACCAACAAACTTAAACCTTATAACTCTAGACCCCCCCCCCCCCGATTATATGCACTCCCAAAAATACATAAACAAAATGTGCCATTGTGTCCCATAGTGGATGGCATTGATTCCCCCACATATAAATTAGCCAAACATTTAGCCAAAACGCTCACATACTACACTGGCAACACACCGTCACACATAAAAAACTCAGCCCACTTTAAAGCCAGTATAGAAAACCTCACACTCCAACACACTGACATAATGGTCAGTTTTGATGTCTCCTCCCAATTCACTAATGTCCCACTCAAAGAAACCCTTGAGCTCATCCAAGCCAAATTTCCTCCCGATATCTCAGCCCTATTTCAGTTCACAATGAACTCAGGCTATTTCGTTTGGCAAGGAAAGTTCTACAAACAGATAGAGGGGACAGCCATGGGTTCACCACTTTCCCCACCCTTGGCCAATTTCTTTATGGAGATATTTGAAGAGAAAGCCTTAAACTCCGCCCCACAAAAACCGACTATTTGGCTTCGTTATGTGGATGATGTGTTTGCTATTTGGCCACATGGCTCAGGCACACTCCACTCCTTCCTAACACACTTAAACAACCAACATCCCAGAATCCAGTTCACCTTAGAAAAAGAGGAAAACAACACCCCCCCCCCTTCCTAGACACTTTAATCACCCGCCAGCTTGATGGATCTTTGGTTTTCTCTGTTTACAGAAAACCCACCCACACTGGCAGATACATTCACCAGCAATCCCACCACCCCCCCTCACAACAATATGGGGTGATAAAAACACTATATAACAGGGCAAAATTAATCTGCTCAGATGACAAGGCCCTGACTATGGAACTAAACCACATCCTCAACACTTTCTTAGCCAATGGCTATAACCCCAAAAAAATCCAAAAAATACTAAAACCTATAAACCACAACCCCCCTCCCCCCCTCCACAATAAAGACTACACCAAGTCTATCACTATCCCCTACATCCAGGGCACCTCTGAAAAAATAACTAACATCCTCAAAAAATATGACCTTACTTCCTGTTACAGACCATATAAAAAGTTGGCATCCCTTATCCGCTCTACCAAAGACCAACCACTTCCCCTAGACCTACCTGGTGTATACCAGGTCCCTTGCAGCTGCAAATGGTCCTACTTTGGCCAAACAGGCAGAACAACAAATATCAGGATTTCAGAACACCAAGACTACATCCGGTTTCACCAGTACAGCCGCTCTGGGTTGGCAGACCATGCCTTAGATACCCACCATAAAATTCGTTGGAAGAAAACAAAAATAATCCATCGCAGCAAGTTTAAATACGAAAGATTATTCAAAGAATCTTCAGCAGCTCTAAAAAATGTTCCTAACCTCAACAAATTTGGGTGCATGAAACTGCCCCAAATTTGGGAGACTTTCATTATGAGAACTTCAGCCCAACTGCCAAGACTACCAAATTAGCCTGCAAGAGGGCACCATTAGGACTTTAGGAACAAAAGTAGTTTCTTACTTTCTTCCTCATTTGCTTTGTTAGTTCCTTAGTGCACATACCATATCTTTATGTTCCTGAAGATAGCAATGTGACATTGCCGAAATATAGAAGTGATTCATTAAAGTTATCTTTAATTAATATACTTCATATGCGTTGTTAATTCCGTAAATTAATTACCAGTTATGTCTAACCAACGTATAAGTCTTACTACTAGAATTAGTATCATTTCAACCCTGGAACATCAAGCCAGATCTTTATTAACAGACGAAACGGAGATTAAAACTGAACTTAATTTACTAAAAAGAACCTTTCTTAACAATGGCTTCACTCTTAAGAACATTGAAAAATTTATCTCTCACCTTCGTTTACCTACTATTGAAGATTCTTCTTCTTCCCCAAGAGCATATATATCTTTGCCATATATCAGCTCCCTCTCTCCCAAACTGGCAAAAATTATTAAGTTCAACATTAAAACTTATTTCACTATGTCGCCTAAACTTCGCTCCAAACTTAGTAGAGCTGAAGTAAAACATCTCTCTCTAATGAACTATGAACTCCAATATATATACAGTGGTACCTTGAGATACGAGTTTAATTCATTCTATGACTGAGCTCGTAAGTCAAAATGCTTGTATCTCAAATCAATTTTCCCCATTGAAATTAATTAAAATGAGATTAATTCGTACCAGCCCAAAAACCACTCCAATTTTTTTTATAATAATGTATTTATAACGAACAAATATTGTATACAAACAAAACAAAACCAAATACCGTACATACATACATGTAAAAGAGAATCTAAAGAAATAGATGTTGGCAGAGCCGATTAGCATATGGTATTAATTTTTTCTTTCACTTCACTTTTGCTTAACTTAATTTTCTTCTTTTTTGCCACGCTTTCGTCACTTTCATCCGCAGGGTGTTTCAATAGAAACCTGTCCAAGGAGCTTTGTTTCTTCCTCCCTTTTAGAATGTTTCTGAAATGAGTTAGGCAAGTGTCGTTAAATAGCACTGCTGCACGACCAGTTGCAACTTTTTCAGGGTGTTTCTTTTCAATAAAGTCCGAAACTTTTTCCCACATTTCCAACACTTTCTTTATATCACTTGAAGAGATAACTTCTTCTGCCTCTGCAGTTGTACCAATCTCCTGCAGAACCTCCATATGTTACTACGTGTGTAGTTCCATCAACTCCTCCGTCGTGAGTTCCTCGGAATTTGCGGCGACAAGGTCTTCGATGTCTCCCTCATCCACCTCCAGGCCCATGGACTTTCTGAGGGACACAATCTCCTCCAGCACTTCCTGTTCAGGTCTAAATCCTTCAAAGTCCCTTTCAGCCACAGCTTTTTCCATGCAGAGGTCAAGGTCCTTTTTGTAACACCCTGCCAGGCCATATCAATAATTTTGAGGCATATGACAATGTTGTAGTGATCCTTCCAGAACTCTCGAAGGGTGAGGTTTGTGCACTCAGTAACTTCAAAGCAGCATCGGATCACGTGTTTGGTAAAACGTTTCTTGAAATTGGAGATCACCTGTTGGTCCATGGGTGGTAGGATAGGGGTGGTGTTGGGTGGAAAGTAGAGAACCTTTATAAAGCTGAACTCCTCGAGGATGTTGTCCTCAAGATTTGGTGGGCGTACAGGAGCATTGTTAAGGACGCGAGGGGCTTGCAGGGGCAAGTCATTGACCTCGAGGTATTCCTTAACAGCAGGACCAAAGACCAAGTTGATCCACTGCACAAAAAACTGCCTGGTGATCCATGCCTTTGGGTTTGCCCTCCACATAACCTGCAGTTTTTCTTTTAAAATCTTATGTGTCTTTGAAGGCTCTGGAGTTTTCTGAGTGGTATACAAGCAGCAGCTTGATCTTGCGGTCGCCACTCACCGAGGGTGAACCTATCCTTCATGGGCTTGTGACCTGGCATCTTCTTTCCTTCTGCCGTTATATAAGTTTTGCTTTGCATCTTCTTCCAGAAGATGCCCTGTCTCGTCACAGTTGAAAACTTGTTGGAGGATGTATCCTTTGGCTTCGATCAATTCAGCAAAGGTTTTTACAAATTCCTCAGCTGCCTTAGAATCAGAGCTCGCTGCCTCACCATGCCTAACAACAGAGTGAATGCCGGTCCTTTTTTGGAAATTTTCGAACTACCCATGACTGGCTTTGAACTGCTCTTGTGAAGCCTCCTATGCTGAAGTATCTGAGGTTCTGTTGCAGCAAATCTGCATAAATGGCTCGTGCCTTCTCGCAAATTATAGTCTGTCACAGTGTCTCCTGCAAGCTGCTTCCCTGTCAACCAAAAAAATCAGCAGGTTCTCCATCTTTTCATGGACAGAGTTGTGTAGCTTTGAAATAATTTTAACGCCCTTAGCTAGAGTTATAGCCTTTATTGAGTCTTCCTGCTTCAGAATAGTACATATCGTAGAAGTAGTACGATTGTACTGCGTTGCCAACAAGTCTAATACTCTTATGCCTTGCTCATGTTTGTCTATTATCTCATGCTTTAATTCCATGGATATCACCGTTTTCCTTTTCTCACCACTGTTCTTTACACTCACCTTCTTTGGACTCATGGTTATATGAAAAAAAAAATTAGCTAAAAAACTGTACATACAAAAAAAAAAAAAAAAAAAAAAAAAAAAAAAAAAAAAAAAAAAAAACTCAACACGGCAGAAATGCTTCTGCGGTGAGGTAAACATGTGAACTGAACGACATGCACGACTCGGGAATCTGAGCAGAGTGGTGGTTGTGACGTCACCGAAGCAGGCTCGTATCTCAAATTCTGGCTTGTAACTCAAGGCAAAAAATCGACCTAGTGACGGCTCTTATCTCAAAAAACTCGTATGTCGGGGCACTCGTATCTCAAGGTACCACTGTATATATATACATATATATTCGTCGTAACAAATGTTACGATGAACTTGAGAGACAAACACTGGAATCTAAAGAAACAGTTCTTGATGCCTCCCAATATGGCAAACCATACTATGGTCAGACTGCTAAATCTGTGCTTTTACATATTGAAGAACACAAAAGAAACATATCCTACAATAGGACCCGAACGAGTGTTCTCTCTCAAGCCACGTCCTTTTCTCTATAAACTCCGACGAAGGTTGCCAACATCTCACAGACTGGTCTCAAATGTCCAATATACATACTTGTTATGATGAACTTGACAGAAGGATACTTGAATCTAAAGAAATATCCCTCAATTCAACCCATATCAATAACAGCCTCAGCTACAATTTATCTGATGCGCACATCTCATTTGTGAATTAATGGTTTAATTCACAAATGAGACAATAATAAAAAATAAAAATATATAAAATAATTTATTTATTTACTTAGTTGTTGATATTCTGCTGGTTTTATACCCAGCATCTTTAGAGCACAAAGAGTTTCCCAGGCAGACACAAAGCAACAACAGTTAATAATGGGAACATTTAAAATTGGAGCATATATGTAGAATGAATGATGAGAGAAAATTAAAAACGTTGCTGTTTGTAATGATTGAAGGAAAGAACAAAAAAAGAAGACCAAACAGAGAATGGGGCGATGACATCGTCAAATAGTGCGGAAACTCTATACACAAAGTGAGTCATCTTGCACAAAATAGAATGCAATGGAAAAATCATAACAAGATGGCAGCAGACACCTACGAGCACTGGACCCATGGTTGTTGATGATGATGAAATATGAACTCCAATATATATATATATATATATATATATATATATATATATATATGTTAAAGATACAAAGCTATTTTAAACCTGGTTTTACTCCATTTCCCAAGTAAGCAAACAGACAAGTCAGTCAAGTTTGCGCCTGCAAGTATTGCAAGTCTAGGTGATCCCACACATAGTGCAAGATCAAGGCAACTCATGGTAAAAGGTGGATAAGCTCTGACCACTATTCTTAATATTTACAAAGCACATCTCCTGGAGGAGATGTATGATACTATGTATTAAAGGCAAGGGGCCACACTACCCAGACCGGTTTTGACCTTTATTGAGGTCTCATCAGTGGGAGCCAGGCTAGAAATACCAAGATTTTAGTAATACAGAGCTTATAAGTATTTTACCAGACCAAGTTACCATAAGGTGTTTTAACCTTATTAAATAAAAATTTCAGGAGGAGAGATAGATGTATAAAGTATTTTACCTTAGTCTGGTAAAATACTTATAAGCTCTGTATTACTAAAATCTTGGTATTTCTAGCCTGGCTCCCACTGATGAGACCTCAATAAAGGTTGAAACCCAGTCTGGGTAGTGGCCCCTTGCCTTTAACACATAGCATCATACATCTCCTCCAGGAGATGTGCTTTGTAAATATTAAGAATAGCGATCAGAGCTTATCCACCTTTTACCATGAGTTGCCTTGGTCTTGCACTACGTGTGGGATCACCTAGACTTGCAATACTTGCAGGCGCAAACTTGACTTACTTGTCTGTTTGCTTACTTGGGAAATGGAGTAAAACCAGGCCTAAAATAGCTTTGTATCTTTAACATATATATATATATATATATATATATATATATAAGTATTTTACCTTGGGTATAATAAATGTTAAAAATACCAAGCAATTTTAAACCTGGTTTTACTCCATTTCCGAGGTAAGCAAACAGACAAACAAGTAAAGTTTGCGCCTGCAAGTGATGCAAGTCTAGCTGATCCTACAGGTAGTGCAAGACCAAGGCAACTCGTGGTAAAGGTGGCATAAGCTCTGATCACTAATCTTAATATTTACCCTTAATGCCAAAACACATTCTCCAAGAAGGGGATGTATGATGTTTTGTATTAAAGGGAAGGGGGCCACTAACCAGACCGGTTTTGACCTTTATTGAGATCTCATCAGTGGGAGCTAGGCTAGAAATAACAAGATTTAGTAATACAAAGCTTATAAGTATTTTACCAGACCAAGTTACCATAAGGTGTTTTAACCTTATTAAATAAAAATCTCAGGAGGAGATATAAATGTAGAAAGTATTTTACCTTGGGTATAATAAATGTTAGAAATACCAAGCAATTTTAAACCTGGTTTTACTCCATTTCCCAAGTAAGCAAACAGACAAATAAGTCAAGTTTGCACCTGCACGTAGTATGAGTCTAAATGACCCACAAGGTAGTGCAAGTCTAGACAACTCGTGATAAAGGTAAAATAAGCTCTGATCACTATTCTTAATATTTACCCTTAATGCAAAGCCCATCTCCTTGAGGAGATGTATGATGCTATGCATTAACGGCAAAGGTCGAAACCAGTCTGGGTAGTGGCCCCTTGCCTTTAATGCATAGCATCATACATCTCCTCAAGGAGATGGGCTTTGCATTAAGGGTAAATATTAAGAATAGTGATCAGAGCTTATACCACCTTTACCACGAGTTGCACTACCTTGTGGGTCAGTTAGACTCGCACTACGTGCAGGCGCAAACTTGACTTGTTTGTCTGTTTGCTTACTTGGGAAATGGAGTAAAACCACGTTTAAAATAGCTTGGTATCTTTAACATATATTATACCCAAGGTAAAAAACTTTCTCCATTTATATATATATATATGTATATTCGTCGTAACAAATGTTACAACGAACTTGAGAAACAAACACTGGAATCCAAAGAAATAGTTCTTGATGCATCCCAAATGAATAGTAACCTAAGTTACAGTTTGCCAGACTCGCATAGTTCTGCCATTCAATATTGGTGCACATGCGGATTCACATGCATGCATGTGCGTGACGTTTCAACTAGACTTCAATCTCCCAGTTAAACTTTAATTACAGTTAATTGTCATGTTTGGTTATATTAGAAATGCAATGCTTTTATGGTCTTTCCATTTTACATATTTTTATGCTGTTACACCTGACAAAGTCGCCTTTACAACGAAACTGGTCGTGTTCTATTAAAGTTCTGATTTTAAATCCCCGGCATTTAGTCACTGAAATTAAACAAATATATATATATTCCTACAGGGAAAACCGACACAAGGATGTATCACCTGTGGTTTTCTTTGTCCAAAAAATTGTCACTATTTTGATGATATATGCTAATATATCATCAAATATGCTATATCATCAAAATACAGGAAATCAAATTCTATAATGGACTGCCTTACTCTTTTGTAGAAAAAAATTGAAATATGAAATTCCATATACGAAGCTATGACCATCGCATTGCTGTACATACTGAACCAATTAAATGTGGTGTGGAACTTCCATTTTATTTTTGCGTTATTTTAATTATTTCTATAAGTGAATGCAAGACCTACTCTAGTCATGGTAGTTATACTATTAGAAACGTAACTATGTAATTAAAAGTGAGTTTTTCATATTAAAATCACAAATTCACCATTTAAATAAACAAATCAGCTTTATTATTTTTTGATATTATGAAGGTGCATGTTAATGCGAGACTGGCTGAAGGCTAAAGTTGCAAGGAACATTTATACAAGAGGCAAATTTTTTACATATTATACACTAAAAATCAGATTTGAATTTGCTTGTTTATTTATTTTTGGTGCCTTCAAGTGTAAAGCTAGGATATGTTTTTGAATGCTGGAATTTTTTTTGGATTACACATCACAGTGAAGAAAAGGAACCAGGACAGCAGGCAAGGATTCATTTCAACAAGGATTATTTTAGCAAATTAATCAGAAATTGATTCCATACAAGAAGGAACTTTGATAAGATTACTGTCTTTGTAACAAAGAGGTGAGGTGAGCTAACATGAAAATGGTAAAGAAAAGATCAAAAACGATGGGGAGACTGAAGATCACTTGGTATTCAGTGATCACGTGGACAATTTGAGTTAAATTATCGTGAATAGCAAATATTTCAGCATTCATCTCAGGACCATTAGAAAGGGAAACAACTTTGAGTTTCTGAATAATAAAATTACCAAGAAAGATAACCTCAATGTTTCAAGTATTTACTGCAAAAAATCAAACTCAAGGGCTGCACAAATACAAAGAGGCTTGTGAAGCTTTCACAAGGCAACTGTGTAAGAAAATTTTGAGCCAGAAGATCAAAAGGATTCTAGGTTTTTAATGGGTTAATTCACAAATGAGAAAATAATAATAAAAAATATACATATAAAATTATTTATTTATTTACTTAGTTGTTGATATTCTGCTAGTTTTATACCCGGCATCTTCAGAGCACAAAAAGTTTGCCAGGCAAAAGCCACAGCAACAACAGTTAATAATGGGAACATTTTAAAATTGGAGCAGGCACACATAGAACTAAAGTCCTAACTGGTACTACCTATTGCTAGATAGAGAGGTTTATAATTATTAATTTGTCTTAAAATGACTGTTTCCCTGATTTTTAGTGAATAGATAAGCAACTTTTGTTATGGTTTGGGGAATGTTTTAAAATTGCTGAATTCAAAAAACAATTTTTTTCTAACTTTTAATCCTGTGTTTCAGGGGCTTCCAAAGTATGGCTTGCCATAATGATGGTTCCTAATGTATTTTTATGTTCACCCAGGCAAATGACAAAAGATCTTATCTGTCCATAGTAAGCCAGTTCATATATTCCTGGATGTGATAAAGGATAGAGCTTGTCCTTTGCTGCATAGATGAGGGTTGCAAGTTAGATATATAGTTTAAGTGTGATGTGGAGCTTATATTTATTAAGCACAACAGATAACGTTTCAGATTTTACCTGAATATAGGGGACAGTAAAATTGCACAGGATTGCAGTTTTGCTGCAACCCTATGCAATAGGGAAGGGCATTTTGTATTTCATCTATTTTTTGAGGATTATAGCCAGTGACTACAAAGAATGGAGAAGATAGGTGAATTCAGTGGTAGCAATCTGCATGGTAATATTTTTAAGATACCAAACAACTTTTCTTTTTTAATTATGTACTTGGCTGGATGGTGTGTTTGTTGAAATATGTTCCAGTACATCCGGGCATGCTATAAGTAGAAAAAATATAACAAACCATTTGAAAGATATGTGACTAGTGTATCAAGGAAGGCAGACAGTTATTTTCTTTTACCATGTGAAGAGCATGTCAGGGTTAGCTATTTAAATAATGAAAATTGTATCTAATGTTCCAGCATGCTTAAGCTTTCTATAAGTACAAAAATATAATAAACTATGTGAAAGGTGTGAAACTAGTGTATTAAGGAAGGGCAGACAATTTTTTGATTCTTTTCCCACTATGAAGTGGATTTTAGGGTTTTGACTATTTAAGGAAAATAGTCAACTAATATGCTAAAAACATATCTAATGTGAATGGACCATTTGCCAAATAGCAAACATATCACATATCATTAGATAGTGCAGTCAAATGACTGGTTTGAGTATAGCTGTACTGTGTGCTTGGCAGTGGCGAATTCTCCATGCTTGCTGCGCAAGCTCATTAATTGAGAAAGAAGTACTATTTATTTGTTAATAAATGCATGCATTTATAAGCATTCCATTTAGGCTTTTATTTTTGTAGACAGAAGACGTCTTAAGCTTGCACGGCAATAATTGAGCTTTGTGTTGTATATCGAAGCCGATGCTTGCTCGTCTAGTCAAAGCTACCTTGGCTTGCTCGGTTGTAGGAGCTTACAGGTCCTCACAGCAGCACTGTGATTTCATGCATCTCACTCTGTTGCTTAAACCACAGGCCATATGCAGTCAACATAGCTCTAGCCAGTGAGCTTCAGCAGCCTTTACAAGTGTGCGTGTTGCTTGGGAAAATTAAGTTACAACCAACTTTTTATGACGATGTTATTGACCAGTTCATAAAGAAGAACTGTAAGGTAGAATTTTTTTTTAACTAGTAAAATTTATTTGTAAGCTTTCTATAATAATACAAAATGTTGAACAATCATGTGTGTAACCTAAGGGCAACAGTTCATCCTGGTTACGATATGCATAAAGTTACAAAAATTTACATAATTCATTTTCATTATATACATTCATATAATATACATATTACATATTATTATAATATAATTACATAATAAAATCGTAGGAGACATGCTAATATGTGCAGAGAAAGTTGCATGACAATTAATTACAAATAAAATAAAGCAGTTAAATAGCATTAAAATTTTTATGATCTTAGAATATAAATATGCTAAAAAGCAATATTTTATACAATTATTTTGAACAGAGATTCCTCGTTTCTGTGGGAAAATAAATACTCTTTCATTAGAGTTTTGTGTTTGTTTGGGTTAGTTTCATTTCTAGGTTAAAAGTAGTGTGTTGAATACTTTTGGCGCTAAATAAGTATAATGTCTGTGTATTGCTTCTTTATTTGCTTTTGGAACTATATATTTTAGGCCCTTATGTCTACTAAGGAAAGCATCTTGTTTGATATTTACGTACTCATTGTCATTTTTTATGAATAGTACCCTATAGACATATAAATATCTAAGGGATACTATGTTTAGTATGGTGTATTTATTACATATTGCAGTATCCTTATATTTGTTTCTAGTTAAGATTTTAATTACTTGATGCTGAGTCAAGACTAAAGATTTCAGCATAGTACGATAGATTCCTCCTCAACTTAATACACCATATTATAGTGCGCTTTGAATCCAGGGAGAATATAAAATTTTTAGCATATTTAAATTTAAGATTGTGTTTAGGTAGTAGTCTGTTTAACATAATCTTACTTTACTACAATAAACAGCCAAGAGGCTATTTTTTCGGTGGCTTTAAGTTAATTAAGTTAAGTGGATAATAATTCCCTCATTATTTTAAAGCCGGATACGAAACTCGGAGATCGAAATCTAAGAGTTTCATGCAGAAGAACTATCGGTGAGTCCAAGCGTAAGTCATCACCTGGGTAGTACAACACTAGGGCAACTTGTTGCAAAGGTGGAGCAAGCTCCGTCACTATCCTTAATATTTTCTCATAATGTAAAATGAAGCTCCTAGGAGATGTATTACTGTTTTACATTATGAGGAGAGGTCACAACCCAGACCGGTTTCGATCTTTATTAAAATAATGAGGAATTTATTATCCCCTTAACTTAATTTACGCCGCCAGAAAAATAGCCTCTTGGCTCTTTATCGTAGTAATAAGAATATATGGGTACACCGGTCTGGCAATTCATTAGTAGGCATATATGTAAGTTCGGTTCACTTAAACCTTGGTATTCCAGGTCTACCTACTCACTGATGAGACCTCAATAAAGGTTGAAACCGGTCTGGGTAGTGAACTCTCCTCATAATGTAAAACAGTAATACATCTCCTAGGAGCTGCGTTTTACATTATGAGAAAATATCAAGGATAGTGACGGAGCTTGCTCCACCTCTGCAACGAGTTACCCTATTGTTGTACTATCCAGGTGATGACTTACACTTGGACTCGCCGATAGTTCTTCGGCATGAAACTCTTATATTTCGATCTCCGAGTTCCATATCCGGCTTTAAAATAATGAGGGATTTATTATCCGCTTAACTTAATCCTTACTTTATTTACAACATCGGTAATATGCGGTTTCCAGCTTAAACTACTATCAATTTTTAATCGTAAGTAAGTTATTACACTGACTTTTTCTATTTTCTCGCAGTTGCAATTTGAATTTGTCCTGCAATTCTAATCATGCCAAATTAATGGTGCAGTGAAGTTCATTTTACCAAATGTATTTCGCATGTTAAAATTTACGTATTTAGTTTCTGAGATATTCAGACTGAGTTTGTTTGACTGGAACCAATTTGTTACTTTCAAAAGATCAGCATTCACGATGGTTTTCATTTGTTCGGCTGTGTCTGTAGAGAAAATTAGTACTGTATCATCTGCAAAAGTATTTATTTTACTGTTTAGTTTAAGATTGCAGAAGTCATTGATATAAATATTTAATAAAATTGGTCCCAAGACAGATCCTTGTGGTACACCGCAGTCTACTATTTTGGAGCTGCCTTAGCTGTTGCTTATTTTTACAATTTGTGATCTGGCATTTAAGTAATTTTTGAACCAGTTTAGGGCAGTACCTCGTATTCCTATGGCTGCTAATTTTTTTATTAAAATTTCATGTGATACAGAGTCAAAAGCTTTGTGTATATCTAGAAATAGTAAATTTGTATTCAAGTAGCTACATTGAAAAATATAGAATATCATTTGTAAAATAAATGTACATAAATTTCTAAATATATAGTTTTAAATGGTCAGTACAGGTAATCCTTGTATAACACAGTCTACAAATTGTAGTAACCCTTGTTCAATGCGGTTTTGACAAAAACAGCCTAGAAATTGTAGTAACCCTTTATCTTTACATATATATTTCAATGTGCGACTTAAAAATCAAATTTTATCTTCGATAAATTTTTATATGCCTGTATCGCGCAGGTAGTTATAAGTAGCGAATTTATATTAGGGGGAAACACCCTTTAGCATGCATGTACATCAATCGTATACTGTATAAAATGTTCATTGTTGAAAATTGTCTTCGTTTTCTGCAAGGAAAGCGCATTAAAAATCATAAGTGTGTTATCTCAAGCTGAGCACTTATTTTCTGGTGAATTACATACATAATTAATATGTAATGCTTTTTTACGTAAAAAAATTATTTTTATAGTAATAGCCACAAATTGCATTGAAAAGGAAAAAAATAAATAATGAATAGAAAATTCGTCTCAAAGAAAAAAAATTAAAATCATGGATCGGTTGAAAAAAATGGAGAAAAACCATTTTTTCTCCATTTTCCAGTTGTTGTAAGGACTTTGAATTTAAATGAATCAACAATTCAAACAATCAAACACAATGTACATAAAATCCGAGAAAGTGTTTATTGCTGGGTCAACAGAAAATGCAAAGCTCGTTCGTTGCTCGTGTATGCAATTTTCTAAGAGAAAAATGAAGATATCTCTAATGATTTGGAAAGAAGATGCACTCGAAAGAAAATTCCTTTGGATGGAAATCTTATTAAACAAAAAACTCTCAATGTTTATAAACATTTATAATGCAGATCAGGTCTTCAATGTTGATGAATCCGGGTTATATTGAAAAAAAAAATGCCAAAATGCATCTATATTTCGAAAAATGAAAGATCAGCTCCTGGATTCAAAGTTTCCAAAGACAGAATCACTCTATTGTTTTGTAGTAATGCATCAGGTGATTACATGACAAAACTAATGTTTATTAACTGATCCTCAAATCCTCGTGCTATGAAAGATTAAAATATGCAGTTTTTTTATTTTGCCTAAAACATTTATGTATTACGTGCAATGAAGCTTAATTACAATTTGTAATTTTTATAATTTTATGCTATGTATTTGTGTCATAGTTTATATATTTTCATAACTTACATGAATTACCTGAATTAATTAAAGAAAAATATATTTTTGTTGGATATGTCTTTTATATATATATATATATATATATATTTTAAAAACTGATTTCGGAACATAACCCTACTTTTGGTATGTGATCTGACTCTCGCATAATGCGATTTATAAAATGCGGCATTTCTATGCAACCTAACATCCACACTATACGAGGGTTACCTATAATTCATTATTCCAATAATCAGATTTCAATCACACCTCTCACTCCCTGAATGATAACAAGAGCAAGCATGAATTTCAAGATTAGCATTCGCCCCTGGTGCTTGGTTCTCAAAGTGTTCTGTACAGAAAGCGGCTAAAGGGGAAAAGGGTAGACCCATAGCTGTTCCACCCAGCTGTTTATATATTTTTCCTTTTCATGGGAAATAATTCCAATAAATAGTGAATTAGTACTGAAGCTCATCATTATGTCAGAGCTTTTTAAAGATATGTGGTATTTTTTTAATATAAAGTCAGCAGAATTTTTCATAAAGTTTCTTGGGCCAAGATGCAACCCCAGCCACCAGTATACAACTATTTTCTTGTATATTAGTATTAGTCTGTATGGGCATATTGTTATTTACCTACTGTGACAAACTGTTTATGGTCTAGCACTGGAAGAAGTTGGCTATAAAACCGACAAAATATAAACAGTAAGTAACTAACTAGATAATTTCTTATTACTGTCATGCGTTGTGAATTAAACTTAAAACACTTAAGATGATCTGTCAACAAATAAGCCTTTCTCGTGGAAAGGCTTATTTGTTGTCTCAGCCAATGGCTATCCCCGCAAAAAATATTGAAACCAGTACCCCCCCCCCACACACACACAACAAGGATTACTCTAAATCCATCACAATACCCCATATCTGAGGCACCTCGGAAAAAAATTACAAAAATCCTAAAAAAACATAAAAAATTGGCATCCCTTATCTGCTCTACTAAAGACCCCCCCACCCCCACCCTAGATCGACCTGGTGTATACCAGGTCCCTTGCAGCTGTAAGCTTTCCTACTTTGGCCAAACAGGCAGGACAGCCAATATCAGAATTTCAGAACACAAGGACTACATCTGGTTTCACCAGTACAGCCACTCTGGTCTTGCTGACCATACACTGGATAGCTGCCATAGAATACGGTGGAAGAAAACCATGATAGTACACCGTAGTAAATACAAGTATGAAAGGCTTTTCATGGAATCAGCTTCAGTCCTAAGAAACAATCCGAATCTCAACAAATTTGGCTGCATGAGACTGCCTCAAATTTGGGAAACCTACATCAGAAGATCTTCAGCCCAATCGCCCAAGAATACCAACATTGCCTGCTAGGTGGCACCATCAGGACTTTAGGAGAAATAATAGCTTCCTGCTTCTTCCTCATTTACTGTTTGTTGTGCCTGCGTGCACGTGGCTTGTTCTTAAGTTTCTTGAAAATGGCAACGTGACGTTGCCGAAATACTGAAGTATATTAAAATTTATTTTAATGTATATCCTAGCGACGTTGTAATTTTCTTAAATTACTTAGTAAAAAATGCATAACCAACGTCTAAGCCTTTCCATGAGAATTACGATAATCCACGGAGATGATATCGCACGTAAAGCATGCCATTACCGTAAAATGAAGCTAAAGCTATCAAGACAACTGAATCGTCTCGCCTTCCTAAAACGCTGCCGGGATAACCAGGTAATTCCTAACTGTGTGAAATTCAAGCACCGTTTCTCTTTGCAAAAGGCACTTCGTATTTATAACCGTGCCGGCCAAGCCATACTCAGAGAACAAATTGCCGCGACTCGCTGTTTCCTGAATGATGCTAACGTAGCTATACAGGCACTCGAAGTGACCTTTCAAGCACCTTAAGCCACGAAATTTGGTCTATTTTATATGACATCTTGTGCACTGCAACGGAGAAAGAATTTAAAAAAGTACAAGATTGACACATCAAAAAATTTGAAAACTCGATCTCGAAACCACAACTACCTACCGAAACGGTAGTCAACCTTTCGTCAATGAGTGTAAAACCTGAAGCACTCGACGCCCTCACACGTTGCCACAACTTCGCCACTGCACCCAGAAGAATACCTGCTGAAGATATTATGATAAGAATTGAACAGGGATACGACATCTTCTAAACCATGTCGCCAACGATATTAGACTGGATGCAGCTTGTGTTCTGACCAAAGCTAACCACCGAAAGCCAACATGCCCAGCAAGGAAATTAAATCTCTACTGGAATTAAAGAAAAACAAGAAAATAATAATCGCCAAAGCTGATAAAGGGAACGCACAGTATTGCTTAACCAAAAGGATTACACAGGTAAGCTGAAAGCTTTATTGTTAGATCGGGCTACTTACCTCCCTATAGAGTACAATCCCACCAACTCACAAATTAGAAAACTCCACAGGCTCCTTAAGAAGATCACTTCTTGGCCTGTGGAAATCACTATCAAATTAAAACCATTTAACTCTATATCCCCCCCCCCCCCTATATTTATGGACTCCCAAAAATACATAAGGAAAATGTGCCATTACGTCCCATAGTGGATGGCATTGATTCCCCCACATACAAACTAGCTAAACCTTTGGTCAAAGCTCTCTCACCCTATACTGGCAACACACCTTCACACATAAAATACTCAGCCCACTTCAAAGCCAGCAGAGAAAAGCTTACACTCAAACACACTGACATAATGGTCAGGTTTGATGTCTCCTCCTTATTCACAAATGTCCCACTCAAAGAATTCCTTAGAGCTAATCCAAGCTAAATTTCCTTCCGATATCACAGCCTTTTTTCAGTTCACAATGAACTCGGGCTATTTTGTTTGGCAAGGAAAATTCTACGAACAAATAGAGGGGACAGCCATGGGTTCTCCACTCTCCCCCACCCTTGGCCAACTTCCATATGGAGACTTTTGAAGAGAAAGCCTTAAACTTTGCCCCACAAAAACCAACCATTTGGCTTCGCTATGTTGATGATGTGTTCGCTATTTGGCCACATGGCTCCGATGCACTTCTCTCCTTCCAAACACATATAAACAACCAACACCCCAGAATCAAATTCACACTGGAAGAAGAAAAAAACAACTGCCTTCCTTTCTTAGACACACTAGTCACCCGCCAGCCTGATGGAACCTTGGTTTTCTCAGTCTATAGAAAACCCACCCATACAGGCGCATATATTCACAAACAATCCCACCACTCCTCCTCACAACAATATGGAGTTAAGACATTACACAACAGGGCTAAACTTATCTGTTCAAATGACAATGCCCTAACCACAGAAATAAACCACATTCTCAACACTTTCTCAGCCAATGGCTATCCTCCCAAAAAAATCCAAAAAATATTGAAACCAGTAACTCCCCCCCCCCCCGCCTCACAACAAGGATTACTCTAAATCCATCACCATACCCTATATCTGAGGTACCTCAGAAAAAAATTACAAAAATTTAAAAAAAACATGACAACTTCTTGTTACAGACCATATAAAAAATTGGCATCTCTTATCCGCTCTACTAAAGACCAACCTCCCCCCCCCCTCCCCCCACCCAGACCTACCTGGTGTATACCAGGTCCCTTGCAGCTGTAAGCTTTCCTACTTTGGCCAAACAGGCAGGACAGCCAATATCAGAATTTCAGAACACAAGGACTACATCTGGTTTCACCAGTACAGCCACTCTGGTCTTGCTGACCATACACTGGATACCCGCCATAGAATACGGTGGAAGAAAGCGACGATAGTACACCGTAGTAAATACAAGTATGAACGGCTTTTCATGGAATCAGCTTCAGCCCTAAGAAACAATCCGAACCTCAACAAATTTGGCTGCATGAGACTGCCTCAAATTTGGGAAACCTACATCAGAAGACCTTCAGCCCAATTGCCCAAGAATACCAACATTGCCTGCTAGGGGGCACCATCAGGACTTTAGGAGAAATAATAGCTTCCTGCTTCTTCTTCATTTACTGTTTGTTGTGCCTGCGTGCACATGTCTGGTTCTTAAGTTTCTTGAAAATGGCAACATGACGTTGCCGAAATATTGAAGTATATAAAAATTTATTTTAATGTATATCCTAGTGACGTAATATTCTTAAATTACTTAATAAAAAATAAGTCTTTGTATGTCTACTATTTTCTAACATGGGATGTTATATTGCATGAATGCAAAAGTATTTGTACAATCTAACCGCATTCTTGCAGGAAGAGAAATCATGCAGAGTATACGTGTATATGTGTTTCTTATTATGAGCCTTCGTAGCTCAGTCATTAAGAGACAAAGCGCTTTGGTCAGAAAGACCTGGGTTCGATTCCTGTCAGTGACGTGAGGAACCGTTATCTGGTCTCTTTCAATGAAAGGTGAGTTAGCAAGTCTATTACAAAGGTAGATTTTTTTTTTCTCACCCAAAAACTCAGGTTTTTCATCCCCCAGAACATGCAAACTGGCCCTGTGAACACAAGTATCCACAGACACAGGGACAACCGCCTTATCCTCGAGACAGTTGTGGTTGTAAGAATAAGAAATCTCGACACCATAAAAGGTAGAAGAGGAGGATAAAGAAAGAAAGTTTCTCATTATTCATATATACAGTAGGAGTCATTTTACTAATGCACAAATTTTCACGTCTCATGTTTTGACAACTTCGAACATTATGAATGATAGTGAATGCTATGTTGGAAGAGTTGTGAGAGAAGGGACTGTAGACTCTATGAATTTATGCTATCTGATCATCATACTAAGATCTTTAGTCATGATCATATTACCATTCCTAGACTGACTTTAAGCATTTAGCCTTTCATGGTACATAATCATATTCAACCTCCACAAGAACACTAATTAGAGTCTTGGTAGCGTAGTTGGTTTTGACAATGCCCTTTGGTTGGAAAGACCTGGGGTGAAATCCCATTTAAAATATGAAGAACCTTAGTAGAACTTTTTCAAATGAACACATGCAATTTACATACATAATACACTGGTTCCATAGCCTTAGTTGCTTTGGCTATAAATGCAATATAATCAACCAACCAAACACCACATAAATACCAAATTCACCCAAGCTTAGAATTCCACTCTCAGTTGAGGCAGTATACCAAAAATCTTCTATCCTCCTCTCTCAGACACAGTCCAATCACTTTCTCACAGACATCATGTTTCTAATGTATGCCTTTTTTTTTATCTATATAAGCCAATCACTGTAAAAAAATATGACAGTCTGCACTTGAATTAGTGTGGATGCAACTATTTCAAGGAGCTGCCATTAAATGAAACAGTAATGGGAGAACTGAAAGTAAATGAGATCTGAGAAAGAAAGAAAGGAATGATAAAAAGCAAGTAAACAAGGAGGAATGTCACACTAAAAAAGTAACTGTGGATAAAGAAGGAGGAATAATGAGAGAGAGAGATGGGGGGGGGGCACAAAATTAGGATAAAATAAAGATTAGAATGATTGAGATTAAACGGCAGATGGGATGGAAATCAGGTTATGTTAGGTTTGGAAATCAGATTTGTTTATGAATACAGTTTTATCATAATGAAACTATATTCATAAACAAATGTCAGTTATGTTTCTTTACAAATTCTTTTCCTTCAAGCACTTAATATTGAAATGTTATGAAAATGGTAATCAGTGGGATACTAAGATTAAAGTCAGAGATATTTCAGCAAAATGGCTTGGTGAATGGCAAGTTGAGAATAATAAGGAAAAGTATCTGCATTAGAAATAACAAAATGCAAATTAATTAAGAGATGACATGGAATACTCGTATTTAAAAACAGCTGATACCATTCGTGTGTTCAATATGCTATAAAATATCTGAGAAAACATTTATGTCATGTATTAGAAATTACTTCTTACAAGTGTGATACATGTGGCCAGTCATTCTGTTTTCAATTCAGTTTATAGCACTCCCTCCTCAAATAGTGTCTTACAAATGAAAACTGCTCTTCTGGCGACATCTGACTTTCTTCTATAACTCTATTTAATCTGAAAGCTAGATCCAATTTTTTGACACAACTAACAAACAGCAGAGTTCATAACTATCCAAACAAGGAATGTACTACATAAGATAATAGATCAGTATGTCTCTGATATCCTTTATACGAACGAGGTGTTTTCTTGAACACCCCATTCACATAAGGGATAGTAACACAATATTGTTCTTCACTGGTAGAAAGAGTGTAATGAACAAACATTTAATGAGGTCTATGATCCAACTGTATCAGTGATTCGTTATATGTTATTCTTGCCAAGAAATCATACTCTTGTTTCCATCAACATTTTATTCTAGTATAATTAAAAAGAAAGACTAAAAGAAACTAAGAAAAGAAAAAGTTTCTCTCTCTCTTTTAATCTGCTCTGACTAAAAATATCTCTCTTTGCTACATTTTAACAGACCATTTGTTGTCTTTAATGTGACTGCCAACTATTCTGAACTTCATGATTTCTCTCCTTTAATTGCTGATTTACTCTAACCCAATTTCTGAATAGTGAGATCATCTTATTTGGGGTATTAATGTTTATACTTAACTGGCTTTCCTTTACTAACTGCAATGATACTGCATGTAGAGATGCCATGGCATTCACTGTAACCATTGATTTCCCACAAATTGTTTGCCTATCTGTAGTTTCTAAATTCCCAATATTTTTTAATTTTTGGGAATTTGAGAATGGGAAATTGAAATTTTTGAGAATTCTTGAAAATTCTAGAAAATTTTATATTTTATTGATATAATATTCCCAGTTTCTCTTAAACAGGAAGTTTTGTGTTTATTCTAGTCATAAAATGCTATAATAATGAACAGTACATTTCAGTATATAGTAATATATAGTATTAGTTATTAAAAAATAAAGACTGAAAATTTAATGATCGTTAGCAGTATAGTGGTACAGGTACAGTAGGTAACTTTATACACCGAGTTTGAGATTAACATAAAACAAATTCTAGTATGTACTAACAATGGAAACAAAACACAAGTGAATAAATAAATTAATATCAATATTTAACATTCACATTTAGCATTAACAAATCTGAAAACAAACCCCAACTCAACATCACCAGAGTTAAAGATCGTTACTATCAACGTAAGAAGCCTGAATGGCAAAGAAATGGAGCTAGCTGAGGAATTAGATAAGTACCAGATCGACATAATAGGGGCGACTGAAACAAAAAAGACAAAAACTGGTGAAATCTTTCTGAGCAATAAATACAAAATGTTATATTCAGGCAATGACAATCAAGGAAAAGAAGGAGTAGCCATAGTATTCAACACAAAATACGAGGCTAATCTTCTTGAATGGCAGTCAGTCTCAAGTAGAGTAATGTGGGCAAATATGAGAATGGGGAACTGGACAATGAGACTTATTTGTGCCTATGGTCCCACAGAAGGTTCTACTAAGGTAGAAGTTGAGGAATTTTTTGAGGCTTTAGAAAAAGCAACTGACACAACGAAAAAGGAAAAGTTGGTACTTGTTGGAGATCTAAATAGCAGAGTAGGAAATGATTGTGAGACATACAAAAATATATTGGGAAAATTTGGAGAAAAGAGCAAAGCTAATAATAATGGCAAATATCTGTTGGATTTCTGCTCAGGACATGGACTGGTTATTACTAACACCATGTTCCAACATAAAAATGTGCACAAATTCACATGGAGAGAAGAGGCAAGGAATAAGAAAAGTCTCATTGACTATGTTATTGTTGATAGCGATGTTTTCTCCCTGGTGCAGGACACCAGAGTGTACAGAGGATTTGAAATTGGAAGCGATCACTATTTAGTCTTGAGCAGGATAAAATTGAATTTCATATTGAAAAGAATGACATGTAAGAAAGTTTTAAAACGAATAAAAGTTAAGCAGCTCTCAGATGTGAACTGTAGACTAAAATACACAAAGATTATTGAAGAAAAAATGAAAGAGTTTGAGAACAGGAACCAAACCTTGGAGATTCAGTGGCAAGCCCTGAAGGAAACCGTGATTGATTCAACCAGAGAGGCATGTGGTGAGGTTGTCTGCAAGGATAAAAAAATCAGAACTCCCTGGTGGACACAGGAAGTTAAAGAGACAGTGAAGGAAAAGAAGAAAGCATACCAAAAGTTCCTGTCAAATAAGTCAGCTTGTGCTCTTAGAGAATATAGAGACAAATGCAAGAATGCTAAACACTGTGTAAAACTAGCTAAACAAAAGTCATGGGAGGACTTTGGCAAGAATATAGAAAATAAATATCAAGAAGGCAGCAAAATATTCTGGAGGTTGTAAGAAGCTTAGGAATGGAGGAAAGAGTGCTATAAAAGGAGTTAGAAATGATAAAGGTGACATGAAAACGGAAGAAAAAGATATACTTGAAGTATGGAGTAATTACTTTGAAAAACTGCTAAATGAAACAAGTAGTGATGACAGCACAGTGGTAAAAAACACTGACCAGGCATGCAGAAAGTTGGAAAGAACTGGAGGAGGCCTTCATCTAGCAGTGGACAGAAAATGGCTGAAAAGAAAGAAGAAGACATACCATTATATTGATAACATCCAACAAAATGTAAATTTATAGATGTACTTGAAATGAAATGATAAATGGAAATGAAGGGAAAAGTTGTACAATGTTAAACCACATAGTAGTAACAGTGATGGGATTTTTGTTTTCATGTTTTGCAGACAAGACTGTATCATTTGAAAGTTCAATCTATGACTGGTGAACCCATGTATAATACTTTCAGATGTTAACATTAAAACAAATCATAACTTTTAAAAGGGAACAACATTCCATATCCTGCAGAAAAGACACACCTGACAACTATCTGCTGCATCAAGTACAATCATGCTATGTATGTCGAACATAAGACAAAAATATGTCTGGCATGTGAAAAAAAAATAAAAATAAATAAATAAACAAATTCCTATTATTAATTAAACATGTATTTATAGTAAAAATAATATTCTGAATTCTGAAAAAAAAGAAAAGAAAAAGTTTTTGAAATAATTTTTCATAATAATTTTGATAGGTATTTACTAATGGTGTTCTGATATTACATAATATTAGTGTTAAAAGAGGGTTAATATTTCTTTTTAATTAATTAACTTTTGTATTTAGATAAGGTCACAAAACTTGCTCTTGTGTATTATTAATGTTCTCAGTATACTGTTATGAGATATTTGTGGTACAGTCACATGGAGGGCTATAATAGACGAGCAGCAGAGCAATTTTGGTGTAATTAGAAAGGGCTCAAGTAAATCTTTAAAACTAATGAAAGGGGAAAAACTAGTTGCTGTGTGAAGTAAGTAGACCTTTAAACAAGTGTGTAATTTTGAGAAGAAAACAAATCAAACAGAAGCAGAAAAGAAGAAGATCAAGCTAACAATAATGGTAGAAGCAGTACCAGTTCCAGACATGGAACTAGTCATCGCAAACTCCAAATCTCTCTATGAAAATGTGTATAAATTCACACAGATAGAACACACACACAAGAAAAATTTTATTACTGTCAAACATGATAATGCCTTCAAGATTGATCAACCTATCATATATGTGATTGGAAACTTGAAGTGACAAATATGAAGTAAAATGAAAAACATTTTTTCTAAAGTTTTGTAAAGAATCTATCCATGTAAAAAAGAAATCATAGAATAAGTTTTTAATGAGTAAGACAATAGTTATTCTTAGAAATTACTGATGAAAAAGAAACCAAGTGTGTAAAATTCTGTGATATTAGATAAATAAAATTCATAAGAATATTTTGGAAAGAATATAGAAAATAAATACCATGATGCTTAGGAAGATTCACACATTTCAAAAATTCTAAAATAAGTTAGCTGGTTTATTGGCAGAAAATATCCATAAGGAATGTAATCAGGAGTATATTAATATGTAATGCATAAAAATCCACTAGAAACTTGAATTGGTTGAAGAAGCAAATAACATTCAACTTGAAATGATGAAATATGAAGGTACGCCCTTATAGTGACGACATTGCATAATCAAGAGGGCTTGGTCAAGAAGACTGAATCTCATATGACTGAAGTACAGTTCTTATCTATCGATTGAAAAAGAGAGATAAAACTGAATGAGTGAATTACTGAATTTCTCTGCTGAGTATTCCAGATAGGATTTATACAAGTTACCTGAGTAGACAATAAAACCACAGAAGGTAAAATCAATAATGAAGAACTTGAGTTTACAAAAAACAGTTTTTCAAGATATAAAATTTTTATCTTACAACATACAGTTTAGAAGTTATTAATGATCAGTGTGTGTTTTTAAAAAACTGAGAATTGCAACAGGCTGATGAAGAAAAAACAAATATACATAAGCTAGTTGATAATTTTCCCCATCTTCTAATGGGAACTCAATTCTAGGTTGAAACATACAATGATTATTACATCAGTATTACTTATCAATCAGGTCAAAAAGTCAGAACCATTAAGACCTTGTTACACATGTTTATGAAAATGCGTTAATGTTCCAATTAAGAACCTCTATGCCAAGAATTAAAGAAATCTCTTGGATTCCTCTTCCATATATTAAGGGAATAATTGAATGTACTTTTAAAGTTCTGAGGCCACTCAACATTGTAATGTACTTTCACCCCGTCAGGAAGATTTCTACCTTCCTTTCCTCTCCAAAACACAAGGTTCCTCCATTCAACTTTCCAGATATCTATCAGATTTCTTACTGCCATGGCTTATCTTAGTTCAGACAGTTTGGTCGATCTGCAACTGGCCACTGTGAGTAACATAAATCTTGCATCAAGTACCATGAATCAGTGCAAAAAAACAAATTTATACAGAAAAGTAGATCCTCTTGTAATTGTTACACAAAGAGAGCTATGAGGCCTTTCTACATTGGATTAATTTGAATAAATATAGTTTTTGATTATTTCCTTTATAAGAAATATTATATTTCTTATAAAGGAAATATATTAAATATTATTAGATGCATCAATCTTCTGTAAATTCCTAATTATTCTCTTATTATAATTGTGTGTGTGTGTGTGTGTGTGTGTGTGTGTGTGTGTGTGTGTGTGTGTGTGTGTGTGTGTGTGTGTGTGTGTGTGTGTGTGTGTTTAAATTATCCCATTTATATGCTGGCCTAGTTGGCTGAGCGGTTAGTTTGAATCCCATCGTGGGCATGGATGTTTGTGATCGTCTGTGAATATACTAGCAGTGGTAGTGGGCAGTAGATGGCATTGGTGTAGATGATGATGGTAGCTGCAGTTCATTATAGCTGGTGGAATGAGTGGTGGAGACAGAGTTGTAGAGTAGGTGCCCTCCCTGGACGAGTCTTTGGACTCCCTAGAGGTGTCATGTAATAATAATAATAATTTCACCACAAGTTTAAATGCATCTCGGTCTTTTACAAGCCCATAGCCAAAAACCCTGAACCTGTATGGTGAGTCCCATTCCTATATATTGCAGGCATCTCTGAGACAATGGCCAAGATCATGAAAAAATACAATTAAGTTCCCACTTTTTTCCCCTATCAACAAAATCTCCTTGTTACCATCCAATTAAGATAAACACCCCCCCCCCCCGCAATATTTACGAATTCAGGCTGAGTGCCTCCGTTCTTACTTTGGAAAAACAGGACATTCTGCAAACGTAAGTTTCTATGGTTTAGCAGTTCTGTGGGTAGTTTTCGGTATTGACACCACATATGACGTAAATAAAGAGTTTAATAAAAATAAGCAATTAAAATCCAACAAGTTTCGTAAGTCGTAAGACATATCATCAGGAGTACTGGTACAGAAAAGTTTTACACAACAAAATTGTATTAACAATTAATTACACTACTAGATGTTTTGATAACTTCGACTGTTACATATAACTGATAAACCAGAATACAAATGGTAAATTCGTTACTGTATGCATGTTGGAACATTGCTCGCTGTTGCTATTTCGTTTTGTGGTAGCAAGCGTGTCATATCCTAGGTCCACGGCAGTTAAATTTTTGATGAAAACAGACCATAATTGATGTAAAATTAAGCCTTGATTTTTATTGCATTGTGTAGGGATCCTAATCATTTGTGAGGATTCTTTGAATTTTCTTGTAAAAGTTATGATCAATATATGACATTTTTTTGTTTGCTGCCAAAGCACTTGACAGCCTGTAGTAGTTGTGTGGAATGCCGGTCCTAATTTATGTTTCTTCATTTTATGTGTTCAGACACACAGATCTCCCAACCTTGTCTGGTCTGCATAACAAATGCCACAAGAGCAATGAATCTCATAAACGTCTTGTTTTTTCATGGGGAGGAGGTTTTGGTGGATGGAGGAATCTTGAGATTTTTTGCCAAGAAGAGCCACTTTTACATTGTACTTGCAGAACAACACAGCCACTTTGTCAGTGACATTTATGATAAAGCAAAAAGATTGCATTCTTGAAATCTTGTTTAAGTAAGAGAGTTGCAAGAGATATATTAAGAATTTTTCTGATTGTTTTGGGTTCATAACCATTGAGTGAGAGATTGTTTCAGGTAGTGCAGTGCTTTATTCCTTTTAATTGAGGTGCTTGATATATTATATGCCCTATCTTGTAAAGTTTTAATTAGGCCTATCTTTTTTAATGGATGGTGGTGTGAAGCAGCATTTAAAAATCTTCCCGTTGTAGTAGGTTTTCTGTATGCAGTAAAGGATAAACTTTTTTCCTTTTCATTTACTTCAACAAGTATATTAAGGAATGGTAATTTTTTGTGCTGTTCTTGTTCAAGAATGAATTTTATATTGGGATGTAAGTTGCTCAGATAACATTTAAAAGTAATTATCTCATCCACTGTTCCCGACCAAATAATGAAAATATCATCGATGTAATGTAGCCAAATTGTTGTATAAAATATTTCTGTACAAGTTCTCCTGATGATGTAAGTCTCACAACTAAACTTATCAGGTTTTAATTGCCTATTTTTGCTAAACTCTCTATTTCCATCATGATGTGGTCTCAATACCAAAACTAACCACAAAACAGGGCATTCTGTTCAAAAACGACTACAAGAACACCAGTTTTACATTAACAACAATAAATCTGAAAAATCTGAACTTGCTCGACCCCTCTATGTGGGGCACCTGTTCATGGTGGAGGGGACCTCCCAGTGATGGTACTGGCCCTTTTCATTCTTCCTCTTTTCTTCCCGTATTCTGTGTTCTACTTCTCCTGAGTCTTTTTTCACTATCCTTTTTCTAGGCCACCATCATTGAGATCCAACGCCCTGTTGCCGTGCAGTGCAACCCGTGGACATCCAGAAAGGGAGATCCTGGTAGTCTTGCACTACTTTGGCCCCTGCTTCAGAAAGATGGGCAGTCCTGGATGGCCCAGCCAGGATCAATCAGCTGGTAGGCTTGCCTGCAAGGGTCAACGGTGTTGTAGCAAGTCTCCCACCCCATGGTCTGGGGTTGGGATCTTAGGCTTGCCATAGTGCTGGTATAGAATCCAAGGTAGCCCTGGCGTTCCACTCCTGAGTGCAGTCATTGTTTGCCAGGCAGTGGATGTCCATGTATGGCTCTGTGGTGGGTGGGGAGCTCTGGTGCCAAACCAAAAACTCCTTGAGCACGAATCCTTCATCCTCAAATGTTTCAGGGGCCCTAACAAAGTCCCAACCAGAGTCAATTTATGCTGAAGGGGAAAAAGAAATAAAGGATGTGTGAATTGGTCACCGACATGCAAAATGAAGTGCTTTATACGCAACATTTTCCAACTGTTACATAAGCAAAATAGTTACCACTTTAAAAACTACAATGTTCATAAAAGAAAAGTTAATTTTCCAACGCGTGATAATAAATAACTCATCCAACAAGATGGATTGATTACCCTATTATCGGAATGGATTCACCTTCTTTTGACATGCGCGGAAGTGTCAAAGGGTCTCGCATCTGTGGGTGTACAGTACAGCATATGGAAACAGAAGTAAGAAACAAAAGGTATATGATACTAGTATAAATGTACCAACATTTTTAATCACTCATGCTACAGGTGAAAAACCAATAGGAAAAATGTCACCCTTCTTTATTCAAAAGGGTTTAGGACCTCCCAAAACTGTTAAGAAATTGTGTTCTGGAGATGTCCTTGTGGAAACATTATGTCAGCAACATTCTGAGAAACTACTGAGAGCAATAACAATGGGTGGAATAGAAATTACAGTAACACCTCATAAAACATTCAATTCCTGTAGAGTAGTGATATCAGAATGGGATCTCCTTGATGTTCCTGAGGAGGAGATATGTTCAGAACTTAAAAGATCAAGGAGTGACAGGTGTGAGGTGCCTGATACGTAGGGATGGTCACCTGGTTCCAACCAAGAACATCATCCTTACTTTTGATACACCTAAACCGCCAACATCTGTAAAAGCAGATTTCTCCGTTTTAAATGAAAGCAACAGATGGTATATTTTTTCTCGTTCAATAATTTAACTTCCTCTTCGGAAATACAATGTTCATACAAGCGCACTATTGCTGATGTGATAAGCAACACGGTGGCGAGTTGAACGGCGCTTGTGAACAAGACTGCAGTTCTTCAATGGCATGAAAATGCCATCTCATTCTCAAGTTTATGTTAGGAGAAAAAAAAAAAACACTACACTATGGGTGAATCCTTTTTACAAATAATAATAACACAATCATATAATTTTCAATGGGCCATAAGTAAAAAAGGTTTCTTATATAAACATTTGTAATTACAAGAAATAATGCACATTTTGTAAATGTATAACTACATGATAAATAATAATACCATTAGTTATTCTTTCCTTTTTATTTAATAATTTTATCAAATTCGGCAGCTGCTAACATGCTAAGTAGAAGATATCCTACATCGTTCTACTTTACACACTAAATCAACATGCCTTAGAATACCGTGGTCACAATTTGGGGCAGTGCATCAAAATGCTTGATATCATCAACAAGATGGTACACGTGCACTGGAAAGCCCACTCCAACTGTCTACTGGTGTTCTTGTTTGATACCAATAAACCAATACATTCACAGCCCAGCTTCAATACTACTAAATCTGCTTTCTTCCCCTTTCTGTCATCTAGACCAGTCCCTTTCTAATGTTCTCCAAGAATTACAACCTGTATCTATTTTCTAAAAAACTATTAATAGGTTCCCTTCTGTTCCCCAAATGAACACAACAAATGAATGTTTTCAAAGTCCATTAAACTTTAAACATTTTTGTTGTTGAGCATGTTTCACAACCATAGAAAAATATTAGGCCCCCACCCACTGCCCAAAGGGATCCTGCAGTTTCTATATACTAATGCCAGAAGTATCAGGAACAAGAGGGAGGACTTTTTCACACTTGTTAGTGCAACCTCGCCAAAGGTTGAAGGCATTAGTCAGACTTGGCTTACAGCAGATGCTGTTACAGGGATAGAATGTGAAGGGTTTAGTATTTGGAGCTTTAGTATTTGCATGGAAGATAGAATGGAGGAGGGATACTGATGATAGCAGATGAATTACAGCCAAAAAGAATAGGAGACAGGCAGGAGGGTAGCTGTTCACTTTAAGCAGCTTGGTGTGAGATTAAAGACCAGTAATACAGTTGGTTGTTGCCAGGACATTCCGCAGTTGATCTGGAAGACATGCATCGGCAATTAGTACAATGAGTACAGGTCAAATAATTATCACGGTGGCAGGGGTGGGACTTCAACTATGAAGATATAGACTGGAAGGAAGAGAGATCACATGGCAGGAAGGAAATACAATTCATATACCTACTAAGAGATAATTACTTAAGGCAGAATGTGATGAAGAGGACTAGGGAGTGGAGAATATTGGACCTGATCATAGGATCAGAAGAGCTATCCATAACCAAGGTGACCACATTGCCTCTGATTGGTGAAAGTGACCATGGGCTATTGACTTGGAAAATTGTAAAACATTAGGAATATTCTGTCAAGAAGGGTATATAACTACAAGGCAGGTGATTATGACAAGCTTAGGAAGAAGCTTAAATCTCTGCCATGGAATAAAACACTACCGGGTAAGGATGTTAGTAGTGCATGGGATATAGTCAAGGTTATCTAGAGCAGTGTTTCTCAAAGTGTGGTATGCGAAAGGTCGTTAGGGGGTAGGTGGCAATTTTCGGCTATGCATAATTAAAGGAATCATTATATTTTTCAACAAACAGTGCAATTAGAGACAACCGGGATAAAACAGCACTAACTAATGAATCACATCCCCTCTCCAACAGAAACTGCTGTATAGACAAGCAAAACCATATGTTGCCAGTGGAACATATGGTTTTGCTTGACACCACCCCTGTTGTTAACGTGTTAAAACTAAGAAATATATAGTGAATGTGTTTCAGATATTACGGAATTAGGGTGAAGGGAATTAGCATTTCAACCCAACTGTTGAAATGCTAATTTGTCTTTGGTTCGCGCGATTTTTTGTTAATACCGCACCGATCATATGCAGTTCTTCGCTGCTCTATCTATCTCAAGTCTTATAAATTACTGGTAATTTTTGCTTGAAATAATGGGAAAGAAGATGACGCTATTTGGGTAATGACTTTGATGATGCACATAAAAAAACTGTTCTCAATGCCAAAAGTAGTGATAGCGAGTCACATTCTAGCACCATTTTCAGTTTTTTCCTGAAAACTTTTGTTTCCGAAAATCCCCACACATATCTCGCAACACGAATTTTTAGCTTTAATTATGGGAAAAAAGTTAGAGTTATATTCGAGTAAATACAGTATTTTTTTTTTTAGCTTTCAAATTCTTACGTATGGATCATTGGTTAAAGATTGGATTTATAAAATTGCTCTCTTTTGGGGGTTTTATAAATCCAATCTTTAACCAATGATCCATACGTAAGAATTTGAAAGCTAAAAAAAAATACTGTATTTACTCGAATATAACTAACTTTTTTCTCATAATTAAAACTAACTAAAAATCAAGAAAACGTTGATATTGCATCTGGATCAAATGAAATTGATAAGAGTGTGTCGTCTGACATTTCTAGAGAACCAACTAGGAAGAGGATGAAAACTCTTCGTAAGTATGGTATGAATTACTTGAAACGTGGATTTTCATGGACGGAAAATGAAGAGGAACCTATTCCAAATTTTGTTCTATTTAAAATAAATCATATTTTTGGTTTATATGAACATATAAATTCAAATAAAATAGGTATTTAATTTTTAAATAATATTATAAATTAATTTATTCGTTTGTAATTAAATTATTTTAAATTTGTTTATTTATTTTTTTAATTAATTTATTAGGGGTTATTTGGTAATAATGAAAATTTAAGAAGGGGTACGCGGATATCTGAAGCATGAGAAACACTGATCAAAAGGAAACAATATTAAATTATATACCTAAGGAAAGGAGGGTTAACCAAACAGCAGTAGGATGAATAATACCATTAAGCATGAGCAGTATTAGAAGAAAATGCTGTGGAGGGTATATATAAAGAGAAAGGTGACCAGCATGGCAAGGAAGGCAAAATCAGATTATGAGAAGGACAGCAATGGAAGATTACCCTTTATGAGTGATGATGGTCACGAGGAGACAGAAGCATATAAAATAGTTGAGTTACTAAGTGACCACTTTGCAAGGGTATGTCATCCTAGTGAGATTACTGTATTAACATATGTGACAGGCACTGGTATGTGAAAAGAGATGAATGAATTGGAAGTGCTTAAGATATTGCAGCATCTCAATGTAAATACAACTGTGGGATTAGATGGGATATCAGCCAGAGTTTTGCTAGAATGTGCAATAGATCCGGCAATGCTTCTGGTAGAGTTCCAACGGAGTGGAAAGAGGGCAAAAATAATTCCTTTGCATAAGGGAGGCTCTAAGACTGCAGTAGCAAATTACAGACCAATCAGTATCTCAGGCATGGTGATAAAAGTACTAGAAAAATTAGTCAAAAAGAGAATTCAAGAATGGGTTGATAAAAATATGATACTGATTGAGAGTCAACATGGCTTTGTGAAGGGTCAGTCATGGTCATGCCTTAGTAATTTACAAACTTTTTATAACAGAGTGACAGCTCAGCTGGATAAAAGAAATGGCTATACGGTGATTTTAAGGGTCAAAGCTGTATAACTGAGAGGAGACCTCCACATAGCTTTAAAGGAATGTGGAGAACCGACCAGGGCTTCTGACCTAATGTCCAATCCTCACCTTCTCGTGGTGCACCCTGTTGGGTATCTACCTGGATAATGAACGAACGAGGATGGGCTGGCAATTTGGGATTTAGCTGACCAAATTGTATTCTTAGTGGCTTAAACCAATATACAAAATGATGGTACAACATGACAAAATTTCATGCTGGCTGGGCATCGCTCGGTTACACAAGACCCCCGTTGTTTTCTCCAGGGAAAAAGGGCAAGCAGCGAAAAGTCAGCTACTGGAACAAATCTGAAAAAACACCCCAACTCAACATCACCAGAATTAAAGATTGGTACTCTCAACATAAGAAACCTGAATGGCAAAGAAATGGAGCTAGCTGAGGAATTAAATAAGTACCAGATCAACATAATAGGGGTGACTGAAACAAAAAAAGACAAAAAAATGGTGAGATCTTTCTGAGCAATAAATACAAAATGTTATATTCAGGAAATGACAATCAAGGAAAAGAAGGAGTAGCCATAGTATTCAACACAAAATACGAGGATAATCTTCTTGAATGGCAGGCAATATCAAGTAGAGTCTTTCACTAAGCCTTATCCCATGTTAAACAGGGTCGGCGCACGATCTTTAACCTTCCTCTTCCAAGTTCTCCGGTCCAGGGCGTCCTTCAGACTCCATCCTTTTTCCCTAAGATCCTCTGTCACCTTATCCCTCCACCTGAGCCTGCCTCTTTTCCTCCTTCCCTCCAACTCCATATACTCCACTCATTTACCAACATACTCCTCACCCTTCCTCTCTACATGTCTGAACCACCTCAGCCTACTTTCTTGTATCTTCTTGCCAGTTGGTCCCACTTTAACCATCCCTCTGATGTAGTCATTCCTTATCCTGTCCTTCTTTGTCATACCACTCATCCATCTCAACATCCACATCTCTGCTACCTCCATCTTCCTCTCCTGTGCCTTTGTTATAGACCACGTCTCCACGCCATGAAGCATCGCCGGCCTCACCACCATCTTATACAGCTTTCCTTTCCTCTTACAACTCATTCTCTTGTCGCACAGGACCCCGATCATCTTCCTCCAGTTCATCCAGCCGCATGTTATTCGGAGCTGTATTTCCTCATCCAGGTCACCATTCCTCTTGACGACTGACCCAAGGTACTTGAATTTCTTCCCTGAAATTAGCCTTTCACCCTGAAGTCGTATGATCATATCCTCGTCACTCCCCATTGACATATATTCAGTCTTCTCCTGGTTAATTTTCATGCCTCTCTCCTCAAATACCTTTCTCCACTCTTCCAGGGTATTATCAAGCTTCTCTCGGGATGATTCACATAGAACAATGTCGTAGGCAAACAGCATGCTCCATGGTGCCTCCTTCTTGACATCCTCCACTAGTACATCCATGACCAGGTCAAGAGGTAAAGGCTAAGAACTGACCCATGGTGTAGCCCTACGACAATGAGGAACCCTTCTGTCATGCCGACACTACACCTGACCTGAGTTTCTGTTCCCTCATACATCTCCTTCACCAACCTCACGTACTTCTCCGACACCCCCCTCCTTCCTCATACACCTCCATACCTCCTGTCTGGCTACTCTGTCATATGCCTTTTCCAGGTCTATAAACACCATGTGCAGCTCCACTTACATCTCTCTATATTTCTCCATCAATCGCCTTAGCGCAAAAATTGCATCCGTTGTCCCTCTTCCTGGCATAAATCCAAACTGCTCCTCACCAATTTTCGTTTCCTGCCGTATCCTCCCTTCAATTACTCTTTCCCATATCTTCAATGTGTGTGACATCATCTTGATCCCTCTATAGTTGCCACAGTCTTGAACATCTCCTCTTCCTTTGTAGATTGGGACGAGAATACTTTTCCTCCATTCCTCTGGTATCTTTTCTGTTTGGGCTATTTTCCTCATCAGATCCCATAACATATTCATGCCCTCACTGCCCAAACTTTTCCACACTTCCCCAGGTATCTGGTCTGCCCACACAGCCTTTCCATTCTTCATTTTTCTCAGTACCCAATTCATTTCCTCTCTACTTATGTCTGGCACCGGTCTCTCGTTTGCCTCTCCATCCTCACACCTCTCTCTCTTGGATTCTCCTCATTTAGTAGTTTAAGGAAATATTCTTACCATCTTCCTCTGATTTTGTCCTCCTCTTGTAATACTACTCCTGAGGAATCCTTTATCTGCTTGACTGATGTTATGTCATTCAAGGCCTTATCTCTGGCTTTCGCTATTCTCAACAACTGAGCTTCACCACCATTTCTCTCCAGTTCTTCATAAACCTCATCAACTGCCCTCGCTTTTGCCCTTGCCACAGCTCTCTTTGCATTTTTCTTCGCTAATCTATATGCTTCCTTGTCGGCTTTAGTTCCAGTCATATCCCATTTTTTCTTTGCCTCTTTCTTTTCCATGATCTCCAACTGAACCTCCTCATTCCACACCCATGCCTCCTTATCGTGAGGCGGTCACTTTCCTGATGTTATACCAAGTACACCTCTTCTCCAATTTTTCTAATATTCCGACTAATAACGTCCCGCCATTCTTCCACATCCTCTGGTAACTTCATTTCTTTCAATACCTTTTCTTTAAACTTATTCCTTGGGCCTTCCTCTTCCAATTTCAACCACTTCAGTCTATTCTTCTTTCCCCCTTTTATATCACAGTCTACCACAACCAACCTGTGCTGTGCCGCTATACTTTCTCCATTAATCACTTTACAGTTTTTCACCTCCTTCAGATGTTTCCTATGGCTCATAATATAGTCAATCTGACTCATTCTATCCTCGCTCTTATAGGTTATCACATGCCCAACTCTCTTCTTGAACTTGTTAGCTATAGCCAGATTGAAGGCCACAGCATATTCTAAGATTCTTTCTCTCCAGAATGTCTCTTTCTCCGCCTCATCAAAACCTACTTGTGGGGCGTAGCCACACTTCCTCGAATCTCAAGCTTAACGCCCATAATCCGATCATTCTTCCGGCACATCTCGCAGACTCCACCCTTCAGCTCCTTATCGATGATAATTCCAACTCCGTTTCTTCCCTTCTCAAGTAGAGTGATGTGGGCAAATAACAGAATGGGGAATTGGATAATGAGACTTATTTGTGCCTATGGTCCCACAGAAGGTTCTACTAAGGTAGAAGTGGAGGAATTTTTTGATGCTTTAGAAAAAGCAACTGACACAATGAAAAAGGAAAGGTTGGTCCTTGTTGGGGATCTAAATAGCAGAGTAAGAAATGATTGTCAGACATATCAAAATATTTTGGAAAAATTTGGAGAAAAGAGCAAAGCTAATAATAATGGCAAATACTTGTTGGATTTCTGTTCAGGACATGGACTGGTTATTACTAACACCATGTTCCAACATAAAAATGTGCACAAATTCACATGGAGAGAAGAGGCAAGAAATCAGAAAAGTCTCATTGACTATGTTATTGTCGATGGTGATGTTTTCTCCATGGTGCAGGACATCAGAGTGTACAGAGGATTTGAAATGAAGTGATCACTATTTAGTCTTGGGCAGGATAAAACTGAATTTCGTATTGAAAAGAATACCATGTAAGAAAGTTTTAAAGCGAATAAAAGTTGATCAAATCTCAGATGTGAACTGTAGACTAAAATACATAGAGCTTATTGAAGAAAAAAATGAAAGAGTCTGAGAACAGGAACCAAACCTTTGAGATTCAGTGGCAAGCCTTGAAGAAAACCTTGATTGATTCAGCCAGAGAGGCATGTGGGAAGGGTGTCTACAAGGATACAAAAATAAGAACTCCATGGTGGACACAGGAAGTTAAAGAGGCAGTGAAGGAAAAGAAGAAAGCAAATCAAGAGTTCCTGGCAAATAATTCAGCTTGTGCTCTTAGAAAATACAGAGACAAATATAAGAAAGAAAGCTAAACACTGCATAAAACTAGCTAAATAAAAGTCATGGGAGGACTTTGGCAAGAACCTAGAAATGGAGGAAAGAGTGCTGTAAAAGGAGTTAGAGATGATAAAGGTGAAATGAAAATGGGAGAAAAAGATATCCTTGAAGTATGGAGTAACAACTTAGAAAAATTGCTAAATGAAACAAGCAGTGATGACAGCACAGTGATAAAAAACACTCAACAGGCACACAGTCAGGAATATATATCCATACTTGAAGTAGAAAAAGCCATCAAGGGCTTGAAATGTGGAAAAGCAGCAGTAGTAGATGATATTCGACCAGAAATGCTGAAGTATGGTGGTATAAAAGTATTATAGTGGTTGCACTGCATAGTTCAAAAGGCCTGGACCAATGATTGGAGTAGAACTCTCATAGTACCTATATATAAAAAGGGAAATAAAACTGAATGTGAGAATTACAGAGGTATATCCCTATTGAGTGTTCTTGGTCAGATATATGCAAGTATAGTTGAGAAACGGTTGAGAAAAATTGTGAAGAAAAGCTTGGTGAAGAACAAGCTGGATTCAGGTCAAATAGAAGCTGTCAGGATCAGATCTTCCCTTTACGACAAATAGTTGAGAAAGCATGGGAATATAACAAAGATCTATATTTAAGTTTTGTCGATCTGGAAAAGGCATATGACAAGGGGCCAAGAGAGAAGCTATTCAATACTCTACAGTTATATGGTGTTAATGGGGCATTATATCAAGCAATACTTAGTCTTTATTTGAGTTGTAAGTCAGCAGTTAGAATTGAAGTACAGGAAGATGATTTAATGTTAAATCTGGTGTCAGACAAGGATGAACATTATTCCCCTCTGTTATTCATAATCTATATGGATCACATTATGAAGGAAAGTAGTATTAAAAACGATATCAGAATTGGAGATGTTAACGTCAGCTCTTTGCTTTATGCGGACGATGTTATACTCCTAAATAAATCCGCTACAAATCTGCAAGATTCTCTGACTAAATTGAATAACTGTTGTAATAGATATGGTATGAAGGTCAGCAATAAAAAGACAAAGACAATGAAAATAGGTAGAATTGTTGAAAATGTCAATTGCGTTGTGAACAGAGAACCTGTGGAACAAGTAAACATTTCAGCTACTTAGGCACGATTTTTAGTGAAGATGGTAAATTAAATATGGAAATAGATAACAGAATCATCAAAGTTTGTATGGTAGGAAGTCAATTGAATAAATTCATATGGAATAAGAGAAATTAGTCGGAACACTAAATTAGCTGTATACAAGACAGTGTTCAAACCAGTTTTAACTTATGTATCTGAGAGCTGGGTCAGAAGTAAAACACCTGATCAAAGACTAGAGACTGCAGATATGAGAGTCTTGAGAAAGATTGGAGGCGTGAACAGATGGGATCAAGGGCAATATCATGTAAAAAAACGAGGATATTAGGAAAGAACTTGACATTGTCAGTATCGAGGAATGTGTTAGCAGAGCTAATCTCAGGTGGTGTGGTCACTTAAACAGAATGGGCGAGGAAAGATTAGCAAAACAAGTGTTCTCTGTCAGGGTGGCAGGAAAATGACCCAGAGGAAGACCAAGATATAGGTGGATTGATATGGAACAAAATGCCTTAGATGATAGAAATATAAGATCTGATAATGTTGGAGTCTTGACAAGTAACAGACTGATTTGGAGGAAAATTGTAGATAGGAAGTTAGCAATGATGTAAATTTTTCATGTAGTACTATCATGTCCTGTACACTCTTTGAGGGTACCTCTGTCAGGAATTTAATGATGATTTTGCAAAGGCATTTGACAGAATGTCACATGGAACTGTGTTATGCAAAATGGGGATGACATGACACTGGTTAAGTGGATAAGAGGGTGGCCGCTGGGCAGATATCAAAAAGTGGTATATGGAGGGACAAAATCAAGGTGAAAACAGGAGACTAGTGGTATGGTGCAAGGTTCAGTGTTGGGACCAATTTGTACATAAAAGATGTATAGGAAATAACCTGAAAGGAAATATTCAATTGTTTGCTGATGATGTGAAATTAGATAGAGTAATAGTTAATCAAGGTGATGTGCAGAGTTTGCAGGACGATTTACATAGGCTGTCATATGGGCAAATGACAATGGTGTCAGTTTAATGTGGAGAAATGTAAAGTTATTCATTTTGGAAAAAATAGATTACAAGCTGTGTCACACTGATGACACTATACTCCAGAAAATATGAGGCTAGAGATTTACTGGTGATGGTAGACAGAGAGTTAAAGTTTAGAGGACATATTGCTAAGGTAGTCCATAAGATTACTTGGCTACTGAACACATTAAGATATACAGATAGGAAGTGGTTATTCCTCTTTATAAGGCCTTGGTATGCCCACATATGAATTACTGTGCTCAAGTGAGTTTCTAGGGGTCGAGGAAGCAGTGGAGAAGATTCAGAGGGAAGTGACCAAGATAGTGAGTAGCCTGTGGAATGTTCTCTATGAGGATAGATTTAGGGTGTGTGTGTGTGTGTGTGTGGACTGCAGGAGTTGGTTGATAGGAGAAAAAGAGGGGATATGACAGCAACATTTAAGTTGCTTAAAGATGCAGTGGAATTGTTTCAGCACTTGGCTAGAGGGACCAGAACAAGGGGTCATCCCTGGAAGTTGAATAAAGGTGTGGTTAGTAGGGGTGTGTGAGGACTAGATTTGTTGCTTGAAGAGTTGTGAATAAGTGGAATGGGTTGCCAGAGTCAGTTGTGAGTGCTTTGTCTGTAAATGAGTTCAAGGAGGAGTATGATAGATTGTGTTGATAGACAGGGTCTCTTGTGATGAACCTTCGGAATCCATAGAAGTGCCCCCATATAATAATAATAATAATAATAAAATTGGTCATAGATAGCTTAAATAGAGTTTTTCTTTGGATTTTCTTGATAATATTCCAGACTTCAATAGAGTAAAATTGCAAAATATCCACTACTAGTCTTCTCAATTCTCTCATCTATCTTTTCAGGCATATCATTGTAATGTTGATTCCTAAATAGTTAAAAGTTATCTCCACTTGCTCAAATATATAATTAAGAACCAAGTTGGATCAATCTTGATGGATGCTTATAATGCACATACAGGGTGTTCGGGATAAATTTGACAGTTTCGTAAGGAAAAAGAAAATCTTCTTTGTATCTATTAAATTTAATGAATTGACAAAAAAACATTACAGGCAGAGTTAATTACAATACTATCAACAAAATTTACTCAAAATAACCACCATTAGCATCGATCACAGCTTCAATTCTGCTTCGGAACCTCGAACAAGCTGATGCTACAGTCTCCCTGGGAAGGGCCGCAAAAACTGTTTTAATTTTATCCATTTACTGGGCTTTTGTATTACTGGAAGTGCGATTGGTGTCTTTTTCAACTGCGCCCCATACAAAATAATCCATGGGGTTAAGGTCTGGGGAGTTTGGAGGCCAAACATTTGGACTGGTGAAGTCGTAGAAATTTTCAGACAACCATTTTTGACTTTTCCCAGAGGTGTGGCAAGGGGCCGAATCCTGCTGCCATACATACGGCCTACCATTGGCTACCCTTGTTATCCAGGGCTTGACTACAGTTAGCAACTCCACGAACAAAGCCCGAATTCCAATGCCAGGGTTCTTCAACACCTGTTCCTGCAGATTTGCGAGGAATTCTGCTGTACGAACGCAATCAGATCGTCTGCTAGGGATCTTTCTTCTTGCTACATCCTCGTAGTCACCATTGCAAGTCTCTAGTTCATGCCTGATTGTTTTTACTGTATTCAGGGAGCATTGGGCAGCAGTCGTAATATCCTTATTTTGATGGCGGGCACGAATCATCATGATACAAGTTATTCTCTTCCATGATTCAGGTGGGTTCCAGCTATCCATCCTTTCTGACATCTTGTATATGAATGAAGAAGGGTCCAAACTTTTAAATGAAGAGAAGTGTGTGTTAATACATGTAACTTACGGAAAAATATAATTAATTATAAATATGTCAAATTTATCCCGAACCCCCTGTATAGTTAGTCTTTTCCTCATTTATGACAAAAACCATAGCTTTACTTGCATTGATTAAATTAAACATAGTGTGTATAACATTCTCACAAGAGTCTATTACTATTACTACGGGCAACTCCAGGGAGTCATTAGACTCATCGAGGGAGGCCCCAAATCATATTCATCACAACTATTCGACATTCATACAGTATCTATCATATCTCGCCTTAAACTCATTCACTGTCACAGCATCCACCACAGACTCAGGGAGTGCATTCCACTCATTCACTACTCTAAAAGTGTAAAGAACCCAGCTCTAACACCTTTACTAACCACACTTTTGCCCAATTTCCATGGATGTCCCCTAGTCCTCCCACAACCAGCCCTGTTCTCAAAAATATCCTCTGAATTAATTTTATAGAAACCCTTCAGTAATTTGAATGTCTCAATCATATCTCCCCTGCTCTGCCTATCAACCAATTTTTGCAACCCACAAATCCTCAACCTGTTCTCATAAGGTTCATTCCACAGACCTGCTATCATCTTGGTCACTCGCCTCTGGATCCTCTCCACCTCCTCCCGATCAAGAAGAAACCTAGGTGACCAAATTTGAGCACAGTAGTCTAGATGGGGTCTTATCAAGGCTCGATACAGAGGAACAATAACCTGCTTGTCTCAGCATGTCAACGTATTCTTCAGCAACCAAGTGATTTGATGAGCTGATTTGGCCACTTTTGCAATGTGTCCCCTAAATTTCAATTCCTTATCCACCAAAACTCCTAAATCTTGTGCCTCATCAATTTCCTGGAGCACGGTTCCACCAATGCAGTAAACTGCCGCCAATCTTTTCACCCCAAAATGCATAACCTTACATTTTGCCACATTAAATTGACATCCATTCTCCTTAGCCCAGACCTCCAATCTATCCAAATCATCCTGCAAAATTTTGACGTCATCTGCATTTACTATTGCCCTACCCAACTTCGCATCATCCGCAAACAAATGAACTGTTCCTCTCAGATCCTTTCCTATATCATTTATGAACAAATTAAACAGCAGTGGTCCAAGAACAGATCCTTGTGGCACACCACTAGTCACAGGCCGTCTTGTGGACTCTACTCCTGAGTAAACCACTCTCTGATATCTCTCCGTCAACCACCCTCCTATCCATCTCACCAACCCTATGTCCATCCCCATATGCTGCAATTTACTAATTAGAATTCCATGTGGTATCCTATCAAAGGCCTTAGCAAGGTCCAGTAGAATCACTGTAAACCCATTACCCTTATCCAGCCGTCACTGTGTTATAATACGTGAGCAAGTTACTGAGGCATGACCTACCCTTCACAAAACCATGCTGCCCCATACAGTATCCCATTTTCTTCTATCCAATCTTGTATTTTCCTCTTGACTATTTTCTCTAAGACCTTGATAATGATTCCTGTTATACTGATTGGCCGGTAATTTTCAACAGCAGCCTTGGAACCACCTTTGTGCAGCAGAACTATTTTCCCCTCTTTCCACCCCCTTGGGACTGACCCAGTCCTGAGGCTTAAATTAAACGAAATGGTCAAGGGCACTGACAATTCTTTAGCCGCTTCACGTACGACACGAGCTGGTATACCATCCAATCCCACAGATGTAATGACATTGAGGTTCTGTAATAGACTAGTTACCTCTACTTCATTCATCACAATTCCAGTATAACCTGTTGGTTTTTCCATTCCTGCAAAGTCACCACCTGGATGATATACTCTTGCAAAGTGCTCGCTCAGTAATTCCACAATATCGACCGATTCGGTTACCTCCCTACCCTCAGCATTTTTTAAGCTCATTCTACCATGAGCATTTTTCCTTTTACTTGCAACATATTGAAAAACTGTTTGGGATTCTCTTTAGCCTGTGTGGCCAATTTCCTTTCGTAATCTGCTTTTGCTTTTCTTACCACCCTTGTTACCATCCTGGCTTGAGCTTTATACTGTTCCTGTGCCTGATGGTCACCCTTCTCCTTAAATTCCCTCCACAATTGTTTCTTTTTTTGCAGCTCAAGCTTAATAGTGTTATTCATCCATTTAACCCCTACTTGATTTATTATTCGGACTCTTGGTATACAGTCAACCATTGCTTCTTGCAAACAGTTCTTAACCACCTCCCATGCACTATCAACATCCAGCCCTTGCAGTTTCACATGCCATGGCATTGAGCCAAGCACACACCTAAGCTTGTCATACTTTCCAGCCCGGTAATTCCACATGTACCCTGTCTAAATTGTAAATTCGACTCCTTTAGCCACCTCCCAAGTCATGACCTTATGGTCACTCTCACCAATTGGTGGCAACATGGTCATGTTCGTTACAGCCACATTCTCAGTTGCAATTACTAGGTCCAGCACTCTTTTCCCCCTGGTATTTTCCACTACATGCTGCCGTAAATAGTTGTCCCTTAATAACTGCATAAAATCCAATTCCTTCCTCCCATGTGCCCTCTCCTCTTTCCAGTCAATGTTACCATAATTGAAATCACCCATAATAATTACCCTCCTTCCACTCATTTCTTCTATAGTATGCATAAGCAAATGTGAAACATTTGCTTATGCATACTATCCCCACCATCTATTCCATCACCTGGTCTATAGCAGCACCCAATTGTATATTTTGTTCTGCTAGATTCTATCTCACACCAAACAGCCTCAAATGTGCTTTTTTCCCCATCCTGCAGTTCAACTTCTATACTCCTTGGCTGAAGCTCATCAGCTATCATCAATAACACTCCTCCCCCCTTTTTATTCACCCTGTCACTCCTGAACACGCTATACCCGTCGCATTCAATCCCACTAGCTTTATCATCTTCTGTCAGCCATGTTTCACTAATACCAACAACCTGTGGCCTGGAAGTGCCAACCATGGCCAAAAACTCTTCCTTCTTGTTCCTAATACTCCTGGCATTAGTGTACATGAATCGCAGAAGCCATTTGTCCCATCCCTACTTTGATGCCTTATACTAACTATCCCATTCTGATTTGTTGTCCATTGTACTCGCTCAGGCATAATATACTCATTCATACACTTAACTGCCTCCCTAAAGTCTGCATATCTACCCCCCCCTTAATAAATCTAGTTTCCCTGAGTCTGTACATCCACTTCCACATCATTCATCAACACTTTTTCAAGTCTCCGTACACCAACTCCATTCAAATGTAACCCATCCATCTTATATAAGTCCTTTCGCCCATTGAACTCATTCCACACCAATGCATAACCCACGCATAAAGTCATTGGCAATTATGGCCCTCCTTCTAAACACTTCGTTGTCATACCGCGGTAAGATACTCACCATCCTAACTCTCTCACTCTTCTCTTTTGCTACCTCAAATAACTCCCTCACATCCTCTATCATTTCCATTTTGTCCTCTTTCAAATCATTCGTTCCTGCCACGATTATCATCTCTTTCACCCTCTGTTTTTGCAGTCGAATAGATTCGCTGACGTCCTTTATGTTCGCACCTGGCTGGTACAACTTCGTTAAACTCTCAATTATTACACCTCTTAATAGCGAATCCCCATACAGCACTCGCTCCTTCATTTTATTGACGTTTACGAACATTCTATTATTTGCCGTCACAGACTTCCGCCGGTTATTTGTCGGTACGTTCAACACACATTTTTCCATACGCTCCAGTTGTGTTTTAGCTCTGTGTATCGCACCGCTCAAACGGGCAATTTCGCTACTCGCATTTATCTCACCATTTTCATTATCGATCAAATCATCCATTCTTTCTGTATTTTTACTTTCATTTACACTTTCAGCGACGCTCTCACACCTATCTGGCACCACCACGCAATTCTCTAGCACACCACCATTTTCCACATTCTGACTATCGTTAACGATATCACTCTCGACACACGAAATATGCTTGAAATCCTCATTCTCTTTACACTTTCTGCACATATTAACTCCACTATCACTTTCTAACCAGACTCCCACCGCTCTTCGCAAGGCATACATCTCACAGACAGAACATTGCATAAATTCGTTTACATCAAAACTTTTAAACAAACATGGCGACCTGGCCGCCATTTTTTTCTTTATCGGTGCCATGTGTACGCTATCTTATCTTAAAAATAATAATTAAAATAACAGAAAACACGCAAAAATTTCACAGAAACACCAAGAAACAAAAAGCAAACAATACTACTTAAAATTCTAGTAAAATATCTAATGTTAACACAAAATACTACTAATCTTTTCAGGAGCTCTCGACAAGCCGACGATCTAATCAGTGCGACACCAAGCGACCTTCCAAGTCTCCAAGGATAACAATGTCATCAGCTGAAGCAAATAGTATACCGTTCCCATTTATTTCCATCCATCATGTTCATTTGGGTCTCTAACTTTTTCCAGTGTTAGACTGAACAATGGTGAGAGAGAGAGCATCTCCTTGGCAGATGTTATTTCAAAACTTGACGAATACTCCTGGTGTAAATGTACCTTATAGATGGTGTGGTGATTACAGTCTTACCATATTTATATACTTTTGTGGTATTCTAAAAAAGTCTCGTTGCATTCTATAGTGCATTTCGATGTACTGTTATCATATGATTTATACTCCACAAATACCAGATGCAATTATCAAATTCATAATGTGAATTTGATAATTACAAATTACAATTTCACTCTCCAACAATTCTAATAGTCGGAGAGTGAAAGTACGATCTTGAATCGATTTTTCCCTTTCAAAAGCCATGCTGATGTTCTTTCTCCTATAATGTTTGAAGCATAAACCTTAATTCTTTTCCAGATCAGTGTAGAAAAGAGAGATACAGTTACTAGTTATGATAGGATCTTCTTTTTTTGATGAAAGAGCCAAGTTTCTTTGTTTTGTACCAAATAGTAAATGTCCATTACTTGGCCTATAGAGAGCAAGAATACAGAACATAGGTGTAAGTGGATATCTAAGTTGGTGTCACAAGAATCTCAGTTGATTATTTATTTATTTTTTTAATAGTTTCTGTTAGGGATCTTTGCTGGCTTTCTTCAAGAATGACAGTATTAGGAATGTCATCTTGCTACGTATATCCTAGTAATGTTTGAAGGCATGTTGTCTCAAAGTTATTGATGATATTAACTGATTGGTGAGTAGAGAAGTTCCATGTTCTAGTCACCATAAGCACATATGGCTTCAATGATGATTTTGTACAGATGAATTTTGGCATTTGTGGTGATGATATTAGATTTCCAGATATTAAACTTTTATGGAACTAAAGAGCTTTGTGTTTTCTTTTCACTATGTCAGTTAGAGTATCTATGTAGGAAGCAAGGTACTGAAAATCATTTACTTCTTCGAGAATGTAGTCATTTAACCTAATATTTCCTTCTATTCTGTTCTTTAGGACTTTAGTTTTACTTCTATTGACTGCAGACTTGATTAGTGCTGCATTTTTATATAAATTATCTAAGTGGTTTTGGGCAGTCTGAATTTTAGAGCCAATCAATACATCTGCAAAACAAAGACCACTTATGTGGTTTTTCCTGCCAAATCTTCAAGAGTTATACCATACCCATTTCCTGTGAGTTAATACATAATTAAGTGTAATAATGAAATTATATGGTGCCAAAGAGTCTCCCCCTGAAGAACTCCAGTGAAAATAGGAAAGCTCTCACTCATCTCTCCATTAACCATTACCCTTGCATGATAATTCTAGTATGGTTCTGCTACTACTTTGATATATAACTGAGAATTTTGAACATTCCTTTGTCTATTGATTGAATCTAAAGTGTTTGAGAAATATATGAAGTTTAATATCAAGAGTAGGTTTTTATCGCTTGCTCCTTCTAGTAACTTTCTAAGACAGTACTATGTTTAAAAGTGCTTTTGTTTCTCAAGAAACCAGCTTGATTTTTGAGTAGAAGTGGTGTTGCATGTGGTTCAATTCAGTTTAGAAGAATCCTGTTATAGATTTTCAGTGTAGTAGGAAGCAATGTGATTCTTCTGTAAATTTTCTGGGTTGTTCAGAATGTCTTTCTTTGGCATTAGTAGGCCTTCTCTCCATTGTGATGGAATGTTGGATAAGCGCTTTTCATCCATGTTTAATAGCTTTCATTGTTATATCATCTAATTCAGGTGGTTTCTCATTCTTCTGAGGTTTCAGTGCAGTTTCAAATTCTTGCATTGCAAAATTGTTATATAAGAACTTCTTTTTGGATTATTATTTTTGGCAAGGTGAATTATTCAACAGTTTTTAAGTGGTTCTTCCACAGTAAGAGTTCTTCAATTCTATCCTCAGGTTTCTTGCTGTTTTTAACTTTTATTATTAGTCTTTTGGGATTCCTCTCTTTGGTGCATAAAAAATTAGCTACCTGGTACATTTCTCTGGTTTTACGGGTATTTTGATAGAGTTCTAGTTTTTGAAAAATAGCCTGGATATAGTTTAGTAGTCCTGTTTAGAAGTCTTTCAAAATATTCTCTAAATTCCTCAACAATTAATTTTTCTTGGATAATTAATTTTAATTGGTTGTTAGTCAGTTTTCATGTTTGTGGTTTATATCCTCTTTTAAAAGTATCTCACTGCATCTGAAAAACTTCTGACTTATTTGTATTATTTTACATTTCTTCAATTTTTTTCCTCTGTCAGCCTTTTCTCTCACTGCAATATTTTACTAATTAAATTTCTGTCAAATTTACTAGTTAAATTAAAATCCTTCAATTCATAACTTATTAAATTTCTTTATGGCTTCTTTACATACATTGCTGAACCATTTGTTTTTCAATTTTGTTGTTCATCTGTTATTTGTGAATTTCTTCTGCACAATGAGTAATAATATTTTGGATTTGAGTCTATTTATTTTCTATATTTCTCTCAGATATAAGTTGGTTTGAATACTGTATTTCATGCTTTATCTTTTCTGTATATTTTCTTTGTATGATCGCACCCTCATATTTTTCAATATTATATCAATAGATTTTTCTTTCTCAGTTAACAATTCTCCATCTGACAGAGATTTTTAGCCTGAAATGTGCTATTGCCAAGTAACGATCAGTATCTGCATCAGTTCCTCCATAGGTATGGACATTTTTTGTGGATGTCTTTTGCCTATTATTTATCATTACATGATCTACAGGGTGTTCGGGATAAATTTGACATATTTATAATTAATTATATTTTTCCGTAAGTTACATGTATTAACACACACTTCTCTTCATTTAAAAGTTTGGACCCTTCTTCATTCATATACAAGATGTCAGAAAGGATGGATAGCTGGAACCCACCTGAATAATGGAAGAGAATAACTTGTATCATGATGATTCGTGCCCGCCATCAAAATAAGGATATTACGACTGCTGCCCAATGCTCCCTGAATACAGTAAAAACAATCAGGCATGAACTAGAGACTTGCAATGGTGACTACGAGGATGTAGCAAGAAGAAAGATCCCTAGCAGACGATCTGATTGCATTCGTACAGCAGAATTCCTCGCAAATCTGCAGGAACAGGTGTTGAAGAACCCTGGCATTGGAATTCGGGCTTTGTTCGTGGAGTTGCTAACTGTAGTCAAGCCCTGGATAACAAGGGTAGCCAATGGTAGGCCGTATGTATGGCAGCAGGATTCGGCCCCTTGCCACACCTCTGGGAAAAGTCAAAAATGGTTGTCTGAAAATTTCTACGACTTCACCAGCCCAAATGTTTGGCCTCCAAACTCCCCAGACCTTAACCCCATGGATTATTTTGTATGGGGCGCAGTTGAAAAAGACACCAATCGCACTTCCAGTAATACAAAAGCCCAGTTAATGGATAAAATTAAAACAGTTTTTGCGGCCCTTCCCAGGGAGACTGTAGCATCAGCTTGTTCGAGGTTCCGAAGCAGAATTGAAGCTGTGATCGATGCTAATGGTGGTTATTTTGAGTAAATCTTGTTGATAGTATTGTAATTAACTCTGCCTGTAATGTTTTTTTGTCAATTCATTAAATTTAATAGATACAAAGAAGATTTTCTTTTTCCTTACGAAACTGTCAAATTTATCCCGAACACCCTGTATTTGGTTTCTCTATTCCATTTGGGAAAACTCAAGTTTGTTATGGATATGTCTTCAAGGGAAGGTATGTACTACTAACATTAAGCCCTCTGGAGGGTGCAAAATTAATAGCTCTAATCCCATTGTTATTACTAATTATCTGGACTAACTGGTATCCATTTTACTATGGCATCTATCATGCCATAGAAACATAAACAGGCTAGTAGTGATAAAAATAATTTGCCACCTTTATTTAATGCCAATTCTCCATTATGAACAGCATATTACATTATTACAGCATATTAAATATGCCTATTTAGAGGAAATAATTATGAATCAGAGTAGTTAATTAACAGTGAGTTCATAGTCTATTTATATACTGAACTATTATTATTTAACATGCTTAGATTATATGAAAATCATGTTTAATATGAACAATTACATACCTCTGTAGTGGATCCCGGTCCACGCTCTAAAAATTCACCAACATTAATTTTGGTGCTGAAGCTAAAGTTTTCACGAGATATATCATTAATACCATGCTTAATCAAATACTGTAAAGGGAAAAAATAAAATAAATAAATAGTAGTAATAATAAATTTAAAAAAAAAAATAAGAGCTTCACATATATCAGTTTTCACTACATAGATATCATTTAAACCTCCTTTATTTAAATGAAAATACTGGAGAATAAATATATAAGAAATATTCCATTAAATATAACTTATTTGCATTCAAAGTTGAAACCGAGTCTAGCAAGATTATGATGATTATTTAAATTTTTGAAACTCAACCAAATAAGTTAAAAATTAGTTTACACATTTAGAACAAAATTGTCATCATGTTACTCAGTCTATAGTATATAGGCAAAAACAGTTGGGTTCAATTACTCTTATAATGAATGATAATATAAGAGACTATAGTGTCAGTACTAAAGATTTACATTAGTGAAGGTGTGACTTATTTATTAGTGAAGGTGTGAATTATATAGGGAAAAAATTGAACTGTGATGGACATCAGGGATCTGGTATATCTATATATAAGAATTTAAATACAAGTGGAATAGGTTTAGAGTTAGTAAAGAGATAATTAAAAACATCAATCTTTCCAAGACCCAGCAATATCCCAATTTACAGCACATTAGTACTGTGGGTGGAATAAACATTAGATAATTCAAAAATGTTATGGAAATTATTATTTATTTTTTATTTTAAATGGCACTTAACATCCTCAGTGAGGATGGTGGTGGTGTCATACCAGGTAATGAAAACATCACATGCCGCCTAAAGACTACCCCAGAGGAGTTAAAACCTGTCCGCAGTGGTAAAGTCAATGCTCTATCCATTTTTCTGGTCTCTCTCTCAGTCAGTATTATTAATTCAATCAGACAGTGGAATTTCTTACTCTAATTTAAGTGATGTAAAGCAGAGGTATATCAAATACTCCAGGTTTCAGAAGGGTTTCTATTGCCAGAACAAAATCCTCTGCTTTACCAGTGATCAGCTGAGGTTTGAATCCTGTTCTGATATGAATGTTTATAATACTAAAATATTACTTTAATAACTTGCACTTCTCCTCTTATCATCCTTACTGTAGAAATCACACAACTTAAAGATATCTTCCATCTTTGGCAATATCCACAACAGCTAACGGACTATTATCTCCAAAATCATGTTTCTCATCAGGCAAATCAAAAACTTAAAAAATTTTTAAATTTCCATGTGTAGATACCATCTATAAAGCCATCAAATATATCTTCTGGCATTCCTAAAACAAAACTACAATAACACCATCTACAGTGAAGAATGTATGGAGACAAAAACACACGTTAGAGTATTGCCGTACTTATAATTAAGAAAATAATACTAGAAATTTTGACCTCACTATCAAGGTAATCAGCAGGAAAACTGATGATGATACCCTACATACGGGAAACAGGGCACACCATCCCAAAAAGAAAAGACAAACATACATGCCACATTAAATTCCTCCACTACAGAAAACCAGGACTGTCAGAGTATGCACTTGAAATATATCACATAATCAACTAGAAAGGCACCAAGTCCCTACGCACACCAAAACCAAGTTTGAAAGAAAGTTCAGAGAAGTTTGTGAAATGTTGAAACATCATCTGAATCTAAGCAAAAAGAATGGTGGATTAGTAATTCCAAGAATCTGGAGGAGCCATCTGCAAAGTACATAGCATCCAGAACATGATTACAGAACCCCAACACAAGAAAACCTTAATATATGAGGACTGTAGAGATGTGGTTTATGTAGCTCTGCTATAAAAATTTATTTTTATTTATTTAGACATTTTTTCCCAATCATCTGTATATTATTATACTAATATGTATAAAAAATTTATTTTATTATTATTTTATCTGTTTTTTTTTTTCAGCAGAGGTAAACAGGCTAGGGTAAACAATTAACAAAGCATTTAGATTTATCTTACTTTAGTGTGGTGTTGTGTAGTTTCTGTCCTATGTATGTTTTCCTGATGATGACCTCTAACAGAGGTTGAAATGTCAAGTGTTATTTTCTTAATTATAAGTAAGCATTCCAACACGTGTATTTTTGTCTCCATAAATTCTTCACAAGAGCCTGTGTAGCTCAGTGGATGTGGCGTTTGCACACCACCGCGCTAGGCCGCACGAAGGAAGTCTTGGTTTCGAGTCTAGTCGGCGACTAGAGGAAATTTTTCTAAGCCTTTTTTCGACCGGTTCCCGAGTTAGTCGATCTCTGGCACGGGCAAGCAGGTTTTTCCTCCCGGAAACTCGGGTTTTTCGTCCTGTAAACTCAAGAAAATCGACCGTAGAACCCCACATTATTTCAGACATTAAATATATTGTGTTAGGGTTAGAGACCACGAGATGGCAGCACATTTGAGCCGTCTCTCTTCACTGCGTACCGCTTAATTAGTGATAGCCTTGGGCCATCTGTCTCTGATTGGGTACCAGTGGAGATTGAACTGCCCACTCAGTCTCCAAAAGTTAGATAGGGCTAAATGGCCTCGCCTACTCCCGTATATACGGGAATAAAAAGGCGTTAGCTGATAGCTGATTTAAATTCTTCACTACGAATGATGAATACCATGTAACCTTAAAAGAAAGAAACAGCAGCATCCAATATATTCCAATGTCACAGTATTCTTTACAAATTTGCCTGTCAACTCAGATGCAATACCAACAATATCAGCTGCATTATTCATTATTTGAAATTAAATTTATTGAACATTACTGTGATTGCAGTATTCTCATATCAGACTTCTTACACAAAACAAAAATGCAAACAAAAACATGCCAACATCATCAACAAAACTTACACTACTGAAATATCATTACATGGCATACAATTAAAGTACCCTAGAAACAAAAGGATCACTATTGCCAATTTCAAGAATATAAAAACAAATTACATGACTCAAGACTCTCAAGCTAGAAGTGACAAATATACTATTAACATACACAGCCCAAACATAATCTTGCCCACATGGCAGCTAAATAACATTAATTACACTGCCCTTAACTCTCAAACTAAGGCTCTTAACAAGCTTATAGCTATTCAGAAAGTTTTTCTACTAAGCTACAAAGTAAATTATATTCAACAAATTATATCTTTCTTTGTGTAAGAAGTATTTTCTCAATAGGGCCAATTGTATATATTGGCTGCTGACTTCACATCGAATGCATAAATACATAATAATATCCCACAATGCACATTCACTATCACACTTGTATATTGCTATGCATTATGGGATTGCTACTCACAAAGATACTAAAGTTAAATCAGTGAAGTGGTCATATATTTTAAATATACAATATTGAAAATATATTTCAATATTTTCAAGTAGGAAAATGGAGTATCACCATATAATTAAAATAATTTGGATCAGAGATAGTTGCAGCAAGTTTTTCCACTTTGTTACAAAGTGAATTAAACTAGACAAGATGTTATATACATGTTTTAATCCTTTATCCTAGTATCTACAACCTATGTATACACGATCCATATATACAAGTAATCTTGTTGTGAAGCTACTTCATGCTTTGTTTGCAGGCACTTAGGTGAAGGATGAAAACAAGAATATAATTTCATATCTAGTACAATTTACTTTGTACCCAAGTGGAAAAACTTGATATTACTATCTCTAATACAAAGTAGTTTCAAGAATATATCACACACCCTTTAATGCTTGTATATGGTTAATTAACTGATTTAGAGTTTAACTGTATAATAAGTATTTGGCTCATGCTGTGTCAGTAATGCTCTTAGCAGTATTTAAGGTTAAAGTAATTTGATAAATAAACAAGTGTAAACAGGCATATAGAAGGCAATTGGGAAAAAAAAGGGATATGAAAAGGAAGAGTTAAAACAAAAAAAAAACGTATAAAAGAGATAAAAACAAAGAAAAAAATCATTAAATAAAAATAATACATACAGTGAAATGTATTTATTTCCTGTAAAAAGTTAAAAAACAAAGACACATTATGAATACAGTTAAAATAATGACTGTGCTTGTTGGCAAAATGAGGGTGGTAGGTTAAAATATGAATGATGGCTAGTCCAGTATTAAAGAACACACACACACACACACACACACACACCATCATCACCCTTCAAGAGGAAGAAGTGGGAGATGACTGAACTATGCAGAGCCGAACAATAACAGCTTCTGCTTTACCTACTTGCACGGACTAGATTGCAACAATTTTGGGCTTAATTTGATACAGTTATTATTGGTCTCTTTATCTATTCCAAGATGTCTGCCACTGGAATAAAAGTTTGTCCGATAGTATGCCAATTGTGAATTTAGAAGTAGATCTACAGCAAAATACCAGCATATGTGGGGTATCTATTATTGATAAGGCAGAACAGCTGCTGACAAAAAAAAAAAAAAAAACTTAACCAATGTAGGATGTACAAATGAGTAGATAATTCGAATGATGATTGGAAAGTATTTATTTATCCTATTACTGTGTAAAAAGTGTATACTGATCACAAGTAAACAAAAGAAAATTCTTAGAAAACCAAGTGAAATTAAATAAAATAGATAAATGTATACACAAACAAGCACAACAAATTTAAAAGATGATTTGCTGCTCCCTAAACCACACGTATTCCTATCAAGCTTAACAGAATCACCTGATCAACATCATTAGTTCAATGGATTAGCTCTTCACTATAGTTATTAAACTACCAGAGTAGATTTAATTTACCTTTATAGAGTGCAAAAGCATGTAGCTTGGTTCCCTATACACATGTATCCTTCTGATGATGACCTCAATACAGGGGTCGAAACATCAAGTGTTATTTTATTAATAATTAGTAAAATAATCATTTCAACATGTGTTTTTGTGTCCCTAAATTCATAAATATGAATGCTAATCACCGTGTAACCTTAAAAGTGTTTTTTATTATTTTTTTAATTATGCCATCATAAATGCATGTAGATGTGCCTAGAATTTACAGGATCACAATCTATTCAACTCTACTCAGCAAATTATATGACACACATATAACAACACAAATGTTAATTATTAATAATTTATTTGCCAGTAATGAAAGTATTTCTGTTCACATTGTTCTTTCTCTCCTTTATATTTCCCATCCTCACATACCTTATTAATGATGGTTCGCGTATTTATACCTTTTAGTAATTCAAATAAACCAACCAAATAAAGTATTCCCCTTCATTATGGTTTTCCAATATATCCTAAAACAAACAACCACAAAGTTAAAGGAAATGAAGATGTTATCATCAACATAAAAAGCATCAATAGAAAAAAAATTCAAGCTAGCAGAGGAATTACAGATATCCAAGATGACATAAATGATAAAACTGAGACAAATAAAGACAAAAATGGGATACACTTGCAAATAATGGCTGTTATATGTTAGACTGGAGAAAAGAAAGTAGTACCTATAGTGCTCAACACTATACATAAAAAAATAAAATTATTGAATAGCAGGCAATTTCAAGTAAAGTAATATGGACAGATTCCATAATGGGAAAAGGAGGAAAAAACTTTATTTTTTGACTATGGTGCCATAGATGAAGTCTGGTTGGCCGAGCAGCTAAAATATCCACTCTAACCAACAAGCTGCAGGTGTTTAAATACTGCCATCATAAGCACAGATGTTTATGTTTGTCTTTTGGTGGGAGATGAATTTCATCACCCAGTGAGACCATCATACTGTTTACTGGATTGAATCCCAACATGGGCATGGATGTCTTTCAGTAGTTAATGAATTTCATCATCTGATGTGAGACCACTGCACTGCTGGAGGCCTGAAGAGGATTGAAAAAGTTCTATGTTTGGTCTCCAGAGCAGGATTTCCAGATTATGTATATGTAAAAATGAATGAAAACATATTTAAAGTTTTGAACCCTTTCGTTGAAAAGATCTGGATTTGAATCCTGTCTTGGACATATAATAACTATTATGAGGCTTTTTGACTGAAGGTGAGTAAGCCAGTTTTATAATGTGTAAGCAGGATTTTCCCTCTCAGAAATTCAGGTTGTTTATAAAAAAATAATAATAATAATAATAATAATAAAAATAAATAAATAAATAAACTGATCATAAGAACACATGCAATTGACAGCCATAATATACTATGTGGATAAAATTAATTGCCCCATCACCCATGTTACCTGGTTGTGACTGGCCTTTGATCTAACAGGCATGCGAAAATGGGCAAAAAAAATCCTTAGCACGCTCACAGTTCTAAAGTAGTATAGGTTTACAACCTTTCAAGCAGCAGGAGTCACATAAAATAATAAGGTTCAAGTAGGGATGATAGAGAATTTCTTTATGTTATTAGAGAGAGAAGGTGACATAATGAAAAGAGAAAAGCTACTTTAGATTGGAAACCTAAACATCATGGTAGGAAATTAATCCATTATATATAAAAATATTCGGAGAAGCCCTGGAGAAAAGAGAAATGTTATTAATAAAGGCAATACTTCCTTTATTTCTGTTCAGAACATTATTAAAATTATGTTCCAACAAATAGACTGTTAAAGTTCAATGAAGGGGTGCTTAAGGGTCAAAGCTGTATAACTGAGAGGAGACCTCCACATAGCCTTTAAAGGAATGCGGAGAACCGACCAGGGCTTCTGACCTAATGTCCAATCCTCACCTTCTCGTGGTGCACCCTGTTGGGTATCTACTTTGATACTGAACGAACGAGGATGGGCTGGCAATTTGGGATTTAGCCGACCAAATTGTATTCTTATTGGTTAAACCAAAATAAAAAATGATGGTACAACATGACAAAATTTCATGCCAGCTGGGGTGTCGCCCGGTTAAACAAGGCCCCCGTTGTTTTCGCCAGGGAACCAGGGCGAACAGCGAAAAGTCAGCTACTGGAACAAATCTGAAAACAAACCCCAATTCAACATCACGAGAGTTAAAGATCGGTACTATCAACGTAAGAAGCCTGAATGGCAAAGAAATGGAGCTAGCTGAGGAATTAGATAAGTACCAGATCGACATAATAGGGGTGACTGAAACAAAAAAGACCAAAACTGGTGAGATCTTTCTGAGCAATAAATACAAAATGTTATATTCAGGCAATAACAATCAAGGAAAAGAAGGAGTAGCCATAGTATTCAACACAAAATACGAGGCTAATCTTCTTGAATGGCAGTCAGTCTCAAGTAGAGTAATGTGGGCAAATATCAGAATGGGGAACTGGACAATGAGACTTATTTGTGCCTATGGTCCCACAGAAGGATTTACTAAGGTAGAAGTGGAGGAATTTTTTGAGGCTTTAGAAAAAGCAACTGACACAATGAAAAAGGAAAAGTTGGTCCTTGTTGGGGATCTAAATAGTAGAGTAGGAAATGATTGTGAGACATACAAAAATATTTTGGGAAAATTTGGAGAAAAGAGCAAAGCTAATAATAATGGCAAATATCTGTTGGATTTCTGCTCAGGACATGGACTGGTTATTACTAACACCATGTTCCAACATAAAAATGTGCACAAATTCACATGGAGAGAAGAGGCTAGGAATAAGAAAAGTCTCATTGACTATGTTATTGTTGATAGTGATGTTTTCTCCCTGGTGCAGGACACCAGAGTGTACAGAGGATTTGAAATTGGAAGTGATCACTATTTAGTCTTGAGCAGGATAAAATTGAATTTCATATTGAAAAGAATAATATGTAAGAAAGTTTTAAAGCGAATAAAAGTTGAGCAGCTCTCAGATGTGAACTGTAGACTAAAATACAGAAATATTATTGAAAAGAAAATGAAAGAGTTTGAGAACAGGAATCAAACCTTGGAGATTCAGTGGCAAACTCTGAAGGAAACATTGATTGATTCTGCCAGAGAGGCATGTGGTGAGGTTGTGTGCAAAGATAAAAAAATCAGAACTCCCTGGTGGACACAGGAAGTTAAAGAGGCAGTGAAGGAAAAGAAGAAAGCATATCAAAAGTTCCTGGCAAATAAGTCAGCTTTTACTCTTACAGAATACAGAGACAAATGTAAGAAAGCTAAACAGTGTGTAAAACTAGCTAAACAAAAGTCATGGGAGGACTTTGGCAAGAATATAGAAAATAAATATCAAGAAGGTGGCAAAATATTCTGGAGGTTGTAAGAAGCTTAGGAATGGAGGAAAGAGTGCTATAAAAGGAGTTAGAAATGATAAAGGTGACATGAAAACGGAAGAAAAAGATATACTTGAAGTATGGAGTAATTACTTTGAAAAACTGCTAAATGAAACAAGCAGTGATGACAGCACAGTGATAAAAAACACTGACCAGGCATGCAGTCAGGAATACATATCCATACTTGAAGTAGAAAAAGCCATCAAAGGCTTGAAATGTGGAAAGGCAGCAGGAGTAGATGATATTCGACCAGAAATGCTGAAGTATGGTGGTATAAGAGTCTTACAGTGGCTGCACTGCATAGTTCAGAAAGCCTGGACAGAGGGACGAATTCCCGATGATTGGAGTAGAGCTCTCATAGTACCCATATATAAAAAGGGAAATAAAACTGAATGTGAGAATTACAGAGGTATTTCCCTACTGAGTGTTCCTGGCAAGATCTATGCAAGTATACTTGAGAAACGGTTGAGAAGAATTGTGGAAGAAAAGCTTGGTGAAGAACAAGCTGGATTCAGGCCAAATAGAGGCTCTCAGGATCAGATCTTCACTTTACGACAAATAGTCGAGAAAGCATGGGAATATAACAAAGATCAGTATTTAAGTTTTGTCGATTTGGAAAAGGCATATGACAAGGTGCCAAGAGAGAAGCTATTCAATACGCTGCAGTTATATGGTGTTAATGGGGCATTATATCAAGCAATACTTAGTCTTTATTTGAGTTGTGAGTCAGCAGTTAGAATTGAAGGAAGTACAGGAAGATGGTTTAATGTTAAATCTGGTGTGAGACAAGGATGTACATTATCCCCTCTGTTATTCATTATCTATATGGATCACATTATGAAGGAATGTGGTATTAAACCTGTTATCAAAATTGGAGATGTTAATGTCAGCTCTTTGCTTTATGTGGATGATGTTATACTTCTAAATAAATCCACTACAAATCTGCAAGATTCTCTGACTAAATTGAATAGCTGTTGTAATAGATATGGTATGAAGGTCAGCAATAAAAAGACAAAGACAATGAAAATAGGCAGAATCATTGAAAATGTCAACTGTGTTGTGAATGGAGAACCTGTGGAACAAGTAAAACATTTCAGCTACTTAGGCACAATTTTTACTGAAGACGGTAAACTAAATATAGAAATAGACAACAGAATCAGCAAAGCTGGTATCGTGGGAAGTCAATTGAATAAATTCATATGGAATAAGAAAGAAATTAGTCGGAACACTAAATCAGCTGTATACAAGACTGTGTTCAAACCAATTTTAACTTATGGATCTGAGAGCTGGGTCAGAAGTAAAACACTTGACCAAAGACTAGAGACCGCAGATATGAGAGTCCTGAGAAAGATTAGAGGCGTGAACAGATGGCATCAATGGCAATATCATATTAAAAATGAGGATATTAGGAAAGAACTTGACATTGTCAGCATCCAGGAATGCGTTAGCAGAGCTAATCTCAGATGGTATGGTCACTTAAATAGAATGGGAGAGGAAAGATTAGCAAAACAAGTGTTCTCTGCCAGGTTGGCAGGAAAACGACCCAGAGGAAGACCAAGATATAGGTGGATTGATATGGTACAAAGTGCCTTAGACGATAGAAATATAAGATCTGATAATGTTGGAGTCCTGACAAGTAACAGACTGATTTGGAGGAAAACTGTAGATAGGAAGTTAGTAATGATGTAATTTTTTCATGTAGTACTGTCATATCCTGTACACCCCTTGAGGGTACATGGCAGGAATTTGATGATGATGATGATGATGAAGTTCAATGAAAATAATACACAAGAAAAATGTATATTATTATTATTACTGAGAGTGATATCTTCAGAGTTGTTCAGGATATAAGAGTACATAAGAATTTAAAACAGGAAAGGTCATGATTTAGTTTTGACCAGGATAAAAGGGAGTATCACAATGGGAAAAAAAAAAACATATAACAATTTTGAAAAGAGTGAAACTCATGCAGCTTTGAAGTGAACTGGAGATTCAAGTATGCAAATATTATTTGAGAAACAGAAAGGGTCTGAAAACAAGAACCAAACCTTGGGTCCACATTTGTAAAATCTCAATTAGATATGATTGCTTCAGCTAAGGAGTGGGTGAGTGAAGAAGTTCTTTGGAAGGACAGAAAATTTTAAATTTCATGGTTGACCCGAGATGTTAAAGAGGAAAGCCTGGAAAATATATTATATTAAAGTTACCCAAAAGCAAGTCAGAACGTATCCTTACAATATGAAGTTAAATTCAAAAAAATGAGGTTATATATATAAAAGTAACACTGGGAAGAATGCAAAGGATAAATATCATAAAGGTGCAAGATCTGAAAGACACTCTTATAAATAAATTAAAACCACCTCATCTCCTCAGGGCTCTTTACCTAAATTGAATAACTTCTGTAACAAATTCAATATGAAAATTAGTAATAAAGTGATAAAATCTGTGAAAATAAGCAATAACACAGAAACATTAACTGTATTCTTTGCAGTAATCTATAGAAAATAAGTCAAATAATAACTTTCACACACACACACACACACGTTCTTTATAAAAATGCTATTTACAAACAGAATTTAGGCTTGGTCATGGGCAACCCATTATCTCATATATTAGCAAATTTATATTTAGAAAACTCTAAGAGTTTTCTAAATAAATATATAAATACCTTCATGAGTAATCTCATCATTATCTGCTCCAAAGGTTTGACATAATTTCTACTATGAATGCTGGTTCCCTTCTCAGTGAAGAAGAAGAGAACACTAAAGAACTACAGTTTCTTCTTACAACTTTTAAGAAAAACGGTTATCCTAAACAGATTGTTCACAAGCTACTTTTTAATCCACCTGCTCAACCATACTTAAGACAGTACTAATGTAAAAGGCTTTATATCTCTGTCATATATCAGCTCTGTTTCAAGAAAATTGGCTAAAATACTCAAGAAATTTAAATTCGCCCTTCTTTTACTCCTCTTTCAAAACCCTGCTCCTTACTCAGTACACCTAAACCAAAACATGACAGTCTGAAGTATCCAGGAGCTCATCATATTTGGTGTAACTGAAATATTCCCTATTTTGGTCAGATGGAGAAATCCACTGAGTTGCATATGGAAGAACATGTGAATGACATTACATATGGCAGAACTAGAACACTATCTAATCATGTTTCTTAATTCTGCTTACGCTAGCAAGGAAGATTGTCATTCACCCAGTGATCTGGAACAAAGCAGAAACTATTTTTAGATGCTACGATGAAATTGAGAGAAGAATTGTGGAATCAAAAGAAACTGTTCTCAATCCAGTCCATCGTAATACTAACCTTAACAATAGCCTATCGGATTGTCACTCTTTAGCTATCCAGCTTTGGCATTCACAAGATCATGACCACATGAATGTGCCCAACACTACTATAGCAATTAATTTATTTGTTTCTCTTGTAATGCATATTTTTGTATTTTTCTTTTCATATTATACATTCTAAACTTATTTTAACTTATAGATCTGAAATTTGAATTTGAATTAGAAATAAAACAGTCGATCAAATACTAGAGGCTTCAGATGTGAGAGTTAAAAAAATTAAGGGAGCAGATGGCATCAATGACAGAATTATTAAACAAGAAGACACTAAAAAGGATTCATCATCATTAGCATTCAAGAATGTGAGAGTAGGGCCACTATAAAGTGGTTTGGTCACTTTAACAAAATGGAAGAGGTAAGTCAGCAAAACAGGTATTTGATGCCAAGAAGGCAAAAAGACCTAGATCTCACTGGATTGATGCATTTAGTAGGTATAGAAGATCAAAATGCAAGCTCTGACAATGTTTGACATTGTCGGAGCTAGTGGCAGTATAAACTTATCAAGTAACTATGTAATACTATCATGGCAGTCAGCACCCTCTCCTTCAGTATACATATCAAGATGATGATGATAATCCAACTCAGCACCTCTTCATATACAGTGAAAATGTATATGAAGAGGTGAAACAGTGAGATTTGGCATAGCAGTTTTAACTTAACAGAAACTCAATGTAGCAAGTCACCATTACTAAAGGTAACATGCTCCAAACTTTTTACCCAGAAATACTAAAGAAAGAAAGCAAATGTTTAAGTTTGATAGGTCATTAATAACGACTATGGAAGAATGACTTTAATCAATGCTAATGGTAGGAAGGTGACAGAAGTAAAAGAAACAGTTGAGTTACAGAGTGATCACTTTGTAAAGGTCTATCATCCAAGAGAAGATTTTGCAGTTGCTGACAGAGACATGTGAATTGAGGTAGAATGAACAGGAGGTGCTCAGCATACTGAAAAATCTCAGTGTCAATACAGCAGGACTGGATGGCATGTCACCCCATGTGAATGAGCAACACAATTATCAGTGCCTCTGATGAAGTTGTTCGATCCAACTCTCAGCTCTAGAAAGGCTTCAAGGGAATGGAAAGAAGAGAAGACAATTCCCTACATAAAGGTGGCTCCAAGTCAGAAGAAGCAAATTACAGACCAGTTCACACCTCAGGAGTGTTGGTTAAATTATTAGAAAAGTTGGCTAAAGGTAAAATGCAGCAGTGGGTGGATAGGAATATGATACTCGATGGTGGATAACATAGCTTTGTAAAAGGTAAGTACTGCCTTAGTAATATAATAGTGACAGCAGAATTAGATAAGGGAAATGGCTACACCATGATACTGCTGGACATGGCAAAGGTATTTAAGAGAATACTGCATGGAAAACATGGAGCAAATGGGAATGGATATAAAGCTGGTAGCATGGTTGACAGAGAGTAGTATATGGTGGAGTTGAGTATAGAAGAATGAGGGTGACTAGTGTCGTACCTTGAGGTTCTGTACTAAGACCACTACTCTTTAATTTGTATTTTAATGATATAGGAAAAGATTGGGGGTGAGGAGGGAGGTATTCAGTTGTTTAATGATTATGCAAAACTGGAGAGGGCAATAGGATAAATGGTGTAGATATACTGCAGGATTCCCCATGTGACAGCCAGGGAATAAGAACAGCCCCACTATAGTTCATGCATGTCATTCGAGGTGAATTCTGTAAGACTGACACGAAGGAAATTTTTCAATGCATGACAAATAGAGAGAGAGAGAATTAGGGGTAACCCCCGGAAGTTGTGTGAGTGTGGTTAGTAAAGGTGTGTGAGTTAGATTTTTTGTTTAGAGAGTGAATGGAATGGATTGCAGAATTAGTTGCAAGTGCCCTTACAGTGAATGAATTTAAGGAGAGGCATGATAGGTATTGTGTGTAAAAAGGTTAGTGTGGGTATCCCACGATGAGTCTTCTGACTTCATGGAGATGTCCGTATAATAATAATGATGATGCCTAAATAAAACCAGTAAATAAGGTAAATGATAAATAAAAACTACATTAGTAATAATGTAGTTTTTTCATGTAGTACTGTTATATCCTGTACACCCCTTGAGGGTACATGGCAGGAATTTGATGATGATGATGATGATGATGATAAATAAAATGGATTATAGATTTTGAAAAGGAAAATAAAAATTTTTCTTTTCAAAATCTACAGTCCATTTTATTAATCATTTTCTTTGTTTATTGGTTTTATTTATGCATCATTATCAGTATCATTCTCTTACTGCATATTCTGGACTCAATCAAGTTTGGCTTCAGATATTTGGTTGTATATTTTTGGTTAATTAAAATTTTATATAAGTCTTTTAACTTATCCTCTTGTTGGAGATATGGCATAGCTCCATTACATAATCAGCACTGTTGTTTTTTTTTATTATCTGGCATCAGGGGTGACATGAAACCTGAGTTTCAGAAAATCCATTTTATATTCTTTGCCTGAAATATATATATCATAAAGGAAGCATATCCAAACTACACATAAGAGACACAGATGTGTCACACAAATGAGTTTATTGAATTCACAAGAATATATCAAGAAAGTGGCTTAAACATTCTATCTTCTACCACAAATTTTATGTAACGGTTACTTCAATGCATCACATAGATTGAAAATAAAATTTTTCTCTAAAATAAATTAAAACTAGAAATGTCATATCAGAAAGTCAGCTTTGTTATTCTACCTATATGATCAGCCTCTTCATAATGAAGAGGTAGATCATGCTGTAAACATACAATCTCATATCACAATCATGGTGCATATTTCTGTATTACCATAAGTGGTTACTCTGTATATTTTGGCTTCGACTTGGTTAAAGCTTCAAATTGTTGCATCTACAATACTTCAATGCGTATTTTGACATTTTGAATTTTTAAAAATGATTTAATGAATCCAAGAATACAGTTTTTTTTTTCTATATTCATGTTCAATTTACTGCCAATATTCTTGGAATACATCCCCCCACCACCCAAATCTTTAATTAACCTTGTCATACCCAAAGGAGTTCAACTACTATCATAAGTTAATACATAATTTAGAACTCACCCGTACAACTTCAGGATAGTTTCTCAATTTTTTCCCACAGGGAGCAAAATAGGTTACTTCTCCTCGAACACCAGAGCGGCTAAAGCATCGTATTCGTGTCTGTCGTCGCCAACTATAAAATTAAAAATTTAATTAACATTAAACTTTTCATTCAGTAAAATATTATGGAGGCACGACAATTTGCAGAAGTACAAAGGAATAAAACTGATTTGCACAACATTAAAATTATGCACAAAAATAATTGAAAATAGAATAAATAATTAAATTCAATTATCTGATGAAATTAAAAAATAAATTATATTAAAATAGATGCAATATTTATATTAAAGCAAACATACAGAAATCATTACAATATAATAAGCTTCTTCAAATGTTTTATTAATTTCACCGAAGAACAGTTGGAAGACAATAAAATAAGTAAAAAAGCAGAATAAATTTCAGAACTAATTCAGAATACACACACACCAGCCAGGGAATTAGAAAATTTTATTTTATGTACAGGCATGCAACTAACAATACTGATCCTCTTCAATTCCCTATACATTGTTTGCTGAGATACGAGTCGGGAACAGCCTTCATTAAATGCTTCAGTCAACTGCTGCACACAGGAAGTTGTTGATACAAGCCTTCTCAAGATGACAGCAATCTCTTTCCTGACAGACTGTTTTAGGACCACAGTTAAGCTAGACAAGCAATGTGGGTTATTTTTCCACTGAGTAAATACCCAGGATATCTCACCTTTTGCAAACCTAGTCAAGCTCTGCTGTTTTCAAAATTATGGCTCCAGCATGACGAGCACCCACAATAAGTCCTTTATTAAACTATGAAAGGTCCTTCGTTTTTCCCATTATGATCAACACTATTGATGATTACTAACTAGCAGCATTCTTAAAAAGTTTCCTAGAACACATGGTGACATATGTGATAAAGTATTTTGCATATATATACTGCATAAGTGACATTGAAGTACATCTGCAATGTTTCTAAATTCAGTGGCTGATATATGTATTTCAATTATAAAGTGAAATACTTAACTATAGAAACTTACCCATGCTCAAGTGGAATTCGAATATCTTTTTCATCAGGAAGTACTCTTTTCCGTTTAGATGGAGATTCTTGAAAGAAAAAAAAAAATCACGCCTGGATTAATTCTTACTTTTAATTAGATAAACATACTAAAAATAATTCAAAGTTAGCAATTTTTCAGACTTTGAATGTTTTCTGATCAGCTATTATCTACTCTCATTTAGAAATCCTGCATAAAAAGTTTCATTACTTTGCCATTGAGTAATACAGCAATCATTTTTATGCCTAATGCAATGTTGTAAAAAATATACGAGGGTGGTCTGAAAAGTTCTCGGCCTAACAATGGAAAAACCATTTTATAATTTCAAAATTATTTTTATTTTTCAAAATAATCTCCCTTAAGATTAATAAATTTATTCCAGTGATGCTCCAACACCATTATCCCATCTGTGTAGTGGTTCTCAGTAAGAACTGCAAAATTTTGTTTAATTTAAGCCTCAGGACTGGGTCAGTCCCAAGGGGCTGGAAAGAGGGGAAAATAGTTCCGCTGCACAAAGGTGGTTCCAAGGCTGCTGTTGAAAATTACCGTCCAATCAGCATAAAAGGAATCATTATCAAGGTCTTAGAGAAAATAGTCAAGAGGAAAATACAAGATTGGATAGAAGAAAATGGGATACTGTATCAGGGACAGCATGGTTTTGTGAAGGGTAGGTCATGCCTCAGTAACTTGCTCACGTATTATAACACAGTGACAGCTGAACTGGATAAGGGTAATGGGTTTACAGTGATTCTACTGGACCTTGCTAAGGCCTTTGACAGGATACCACATAGAATTCTAATCAGTAAATTGCAGCATATGGGGATGGACATAGGGTTGGTGAGATGGATAGGAGGGTGGTTGACGGAGAGATATCAGAGAGTGGTTTATTCAGGAGTAGAGTCCACAAGACGGCCTGTGACTAGTGGTGTGCCACAAGGATCTGTTCTTGGACTACTGCTGTTTAATTTGTTCATAAATGATATAGGAAAGGATCTGAGAGGAACAGTTCATTTGTTTGCGGATGATGCGAAGTTGGGTAGGGCAATAGTGAATGCAGATGACGTCAAAATTTTGCAGGATGATTTGGATAGATTGGAGGTCTGGGCTAAGGAGAATGGATGTCAATTTAATGTGGCAAAATGTAAGGTTATGCATTTTGGGGTGAAAAGATTGGCAGCAGTTTACTGCATTGGTGGAACCGTGCTCCAGGAAATTGATGAGGCACGAGATTTAGGAGTGTTGGTGGATAAGGAATTGAAATTTAGGGGACACATTGCAAAAGTGGCCAAATCAGCTCATCAAATCACTTGGTTGCTGAAGAATACGTTGACATGCAGAGACAAGCAGGTTATTGTTCCTCTGTATCGAGCCTTGATAAGACCCCATCTCGACTACTGTGCTCAGATTTGGTCACCTAGGTTTCTTCTTGATCGGGAGGAGATGGAGAGGATCCAGAGGCAAGTGACCAAGATGATAGCAGGTCTGTGGAATGAACCTTATGAGAACAGGTTGAGGATTTGTGGGTTGCAAAAATTGGTTGATAGGCGGAGGAGGGGAGATATGATTGAGACATCATTCAAATTACTGAAGGGTTTCTATAAAATTAATTCAGAGGATATTTTTGAGAACAGGGCTGGTTGTGGGAGGACTAGGGGACATCCATGGAAACTGGGCAAAAGTGTGGTTAGTAAAGGTGTTAGAGCTGGGTTCTTTACTTTTAGATTAGTGAATGAGTGGAATGCGCTCCCTGAGTCTGTAGTGGATGCTGTGACAGTGAATGAGTTTAAGGCGAGATATGATAGATACTGTATAAATGTTGAATAGTTGTGATGAATATGATTTGGGGCTTCCCTTGATGAGGCTAATGACTCCCTGGAGTTGCCCGTAATAATAGTAATAGTAATAAAATAACCCCCTACAGATGTAATCACCTCTTGATTCGAAGAAAAACACTGACCAGTGAAGAAGAGTTTTAGTTTTGGGAAGAGATAGAAGTCAGAGGAAGCCAAACCTGGGGAATAGAGTAGATATTCCAACAATTCATAGCACAGATCCCTTAATTCTCATATTGCCAAAACACCTTTGTGGGCTGAACTATCCTGATGAAAGATGATTTTTTTCTTCTGCAAACCTGGTCTCACGAATTTTTTCATCTAGTCTGGTTAAAAGATCGGAATACTATTTCCCGGTTATTGTTTTACCCTTTTCAAGATAATTAATAAACAGAATGCCTTTAGCATCCCAAAACACTGATGCCATGACCTTTCCTGCTGATGAAACCGGCTTTGTCTTCTTTGACACTGAACAACCAGCTTCTGTTCACTGTTTTGACTGCTGTTTGAATTCTGGTGTGTAATGGTGAATCCAAGTCTCACCCATAGTAATAAATTGACGCACAAAATCAGTTTTATTCTTGTTAAAATGCTCAGTGCTTGCACTGTTCAGAGATTTTCATGCGAGTGCTTTTTTGATCTACTGTGAGCAAGGGGGGGGGGGGGGGGGGGCACCCATCTTGTGCAAAGCTTTTGCATATGAAATGCCCTCATGCAAAATATATCCTACACATTCTTTTGAAATGTCTATAATCTCAGAAATTTCATGCACTTTGACCAGCCGGTCATCCGTTACCATATTGTGCACTTGATCAATGATTTCTGCTGTTGTCACACTTTTTGGACGTCCTTCACGTGGATCATCTTCAAGGCTGGTACGGCCACGTTTAAACTCTGCAGATTTTACAAAGAATTTTATAACCGCACGATACTCAATTTTATCCATTTGAAGGGGTACAGACAACACTTTTGCTTCAGACAGATGCATTAAAAATAAAAAATCTTTTATTTTTATGGCTATTTTGCCTGCTTTTGTTTAGGAGAGCCCCTTTTTAAATGTCATTGGTTTTTTACTCAAGAATTCTCAGGGCATTGCAGATGTATTTTAGAGACAAAGAAGAAAATTCGCACATACCTTTTCTTGGATGTTGTTGCCTGTCTTCTTTCTGCAGTGTGCATACTTCTGCTGTTTTGGTGTCGAAATGGGAGGAGTGAGGAGGGGGGGAGGCTTAGGCAATGTAAGAGAATTTGAAAAAACACTTTTTTTTTTAATATAATATATATACATATTATTTTTAAGGGTGGGCAGAGAATTTTTTTGCAGGGCGGGAAAAAGATGAAAAAGGGGGCTGAAAATACAAACTATTTTTTAGAGGAAGGGGGAAGGATTTATGGGAAAGGGGACTCAGGGAGAGGGGGTGACGGGGTGTGAGCTGTTTCGATTGTGCAGGTCGTCGTCTGAACTCACAGAAGAAGTTCAGACGACTGGATGCTATGTCATGTCGGCTTGGTGTTTCTGCCGTTGAAGTTTTTGTGTTGTCGTCTATTGGTTGGAGTTGTGACCTAATTTTTATGTTGTGGAGCTTCCAATACTCGGAGATTATGTAGGGTCGGTAGACGTTGATTGAGTTCTTGCCACATTTTATGGCTATCGTTTGAGATTTTCTAAGCATTGAGTATTTCTGTTTTCCCTGTACTTTGTATTTTATTTTTCTTTTTGATGTGCCGTTTTTTAGTGTTTAAATGTTCTGGAATATGGATGTTACAGTCACAGAAGTGTTCTTGTAGTCTTGCCCATAAAGACCTGATTGTAGAACCTGTGTAGGTGATATCACAGTGTTTTTTTTTTTTTTTTTTTTTTGTTTTTGTTTACAAATTTCCCTGCCAAAAAGACTGACTGGGTTATTCATCCTAAGAAAGTATTCAAATGATGCTAATGTTTTACAAAAATACCCAGATATCTGCAAAATGTACTGTTTTGAAGAAGCCATACATTGGCTAAGCTGAGAAAAAATAGGAAATTAGAAAGAGTGAATACTGCAGTGATGTTGTCAAGATATATGAAAAGTCATATCTAACACCCCCACCCCACACCACTATTTTCCATATTAGGAAGATAACTTTACAGCAATATCATTTTAAAGAATCCAGTCAGGATAGCAATTAAGATTAGCTTTGTGTAGCTTATGGAAGTTGCTGATTAGATGACATAAAACTTCAGTCCTAAATTTCAGTAATCATGAGAAGGCACTATAAGAGGGATAACCAATGTAGGATTTTTAGAACATTTTGTATAATAATATAATGATACTAATGAATCTTGTAAAAATATCTCTACAAATTTCCTTGCATCTGTGTTAATATTTGTACCATTAAGGTAACTGAGAAAATCAATGTAATTATGCATAGTATTTTATTTATATGTTGACAATAAATTGATTCAAACAGACGGCGAGGAGAGAGAGAGAGAGAGTAGTAAAGTTAACTTTATTGGGTAAGTTAATTATAAGTCCTGAGTGAGATTATGCTGAAACTGTAAAATTGTTTATCACATGGTTATTAAAATAATACATTTAGTTTAATCCTTTATCCAAGTGTGAGCAAACAAAGTTTGCACCCGAAAATATCTTCAGGACTGGGGTAAGGTAGTACAACACAGGGCAACTCGTAGCAAAGGTGGACCAAGCTAACATCACTCCTATCTCAGTCGAAACTAGTCTGGGTAGTGGCCCTCCCCTTTATTGCATAACATTATACATATCTGCAAGGAGATGTGTTTTGCATTAATGGAGATACTGATATAGGAGTGATGTTAGCTTGGTCCACCTTTGTTACGAGTTGCCCGGTGTTGTACTACCTTATCCCAGTCCTGAAGATATTTTCAGGCGCAAACTTTGTTTGCTCACACTTGGATAAAGGATTAAACTAAATTTATTATAGTCTAACCAATTGAAAAATAAACTTTCAATATCTAATTACAGATTGAACACAGATAGTGAATTCGATCTGTATTACACTGTTAGAAGATATTCATGTTGAAAATTTTTTTTACTTAGTCATACTATAAATTAAAGATATCAAGAAGATATATTCTTGGCTTCATCCTTTATCCAAGTGTACAAAAGCAGAGTTTGCAGGTGAAGTAATTTCACAACTGGGCTACTTGTATAGAGGATAATGACTTCACATCAACAGCCTTAATATCACATAATGGGATGCACATATCCTTACAGACGTGTATAATGCTCTGCATTATGGGAAGGGCCACCAAGTGAAAAAATTTTCCACATCTATCTCTAATCCACCAGAGTATTTTAGTAATAAGGTGTGACACTTTTTGACTACTTCTATATGGAAATATGACTTCTTCATTACCTCAACCTTGGTATAACTTCTGGGTCTGACTCCCAATGATGAGACCTCAATAAAGGTCAAAACCAGTGTTTGGGTAATGGCCTTTCCCATAATGCAGAGCATTGCATTATGGAATACTAAGGCAATTGATGTGAAGGTATTAGCCTCTATATACAAGTAGCATAGTTGAGAAATTACTTCATGCACAAACTCTGTTTGCTTACACTTGGAGAAAGGATAAAACCAAGAATAAAATTTCTTGGCATCTTTAATATTTAGAGAATATTCACATCAAGAAGTGCCTCAGTCACAACTAAGTTCATCTTCAAACTTTAGAAATATCAGGAATAGTTATAAAAAAATTTTAGATTTGGAGCACTAGAGATTGCACAGTAAATGCCAACATTCTGTTTTTGCTTCTGCATGCATGCTTAAATTTAAGTAATTTTCTTATTTTGATTTGAAGACAATTTAATCATCAATGCTGTAAATTGCAACATTCTGTGGAATGCTGTCATCATTCTGCATGTGGAGACATTGCATCTAACTTCAGGAAAATGTTCAAGATATTTAAATGGAAATGGCATAGTTGTGCTGGGAATAATATGTCTGTAATAAATGACACTAAAGCTACTGATAGATGAAATTTTATCAGCAATGGTTTAAATAAAGCATTAACTAAAGATAATGGGGAAGCAGAAACAGACGTGAGGATTCTCTCAAGAAAGAAACTTCAGGGAACAGATATTAGAAAATCTAAATGCTATTCTATTTAAGTGGCCATACCACCTAAGATTAGCTCTGCTGACACATTCTTGAATACTAATAATAACAAGTTTCTTTCTAATATCTTCATTTTTAATATGATTCTGCCACTGATGCCATCTGTTCACTCCCCTAATTTTTCTCAGAACCCTCATGTCTGTGGTCTAGTCTTTAATCAAATGCTTGATTTCTAACCCAACTCTCAGATCCATAAATTAAAAATGGCTTGAAAATTGTCTTGTTTACTGCTAGTTTGGTGTTTTGGCTAATTTCTGACTTATTCCATATAAATATATTAGCTGCCTACCACCATACCAGCTTTGCTTATTCTGTTACCTATTTCGAGATTTAACCTGCAATCTTCACTAAAAACTCAGCCTACATAGCTGAAAGATTTTACTTGTTCTATATGATCTCCATTCAGAATGCTGAAGTTTTGTTCTTTTTATTGCTGATTTTCATGCCAAATTTGTCACAGCTGTCATTCAATTTAGAGAATCCTGGAGACTTACACAAGAGTTGTTTAGAAGCACATCATCTGCAAAAAGCAAAGAGCTAAATTTGACATCTCCAATTCTAATATCACTGAAGACTGATATTAGTTGCCTAATGCCACTTTCCTTCATAATGTGATCCACATTATGAAATGAATCCTTGTTTCACCCATGATTTTACATCAAACCATCTTCCTGTATTTCCTTCAATTCTAAATGATGAATTACAACTTAAATATAGACTATGTATTGCTCTGTGTATAATGTTCCATTCATCCCATACAACTGAAGAGTTTTGAAAAGTTTTTCTCTGGGCACCTTGTCATATGCCTTTTCCAGCTCTAATAAAATTTAAGTACAGATTCCAGTCATATTCCCACAATTTCTGAACTATTTGTCTTAAAGTGAAAATCTGATCTTTACAACCTCTACCTGGAATGAATCCAGGTTGTTCTCTTCCAAGTTTCCCACAATCTTTCTGAATCTCTTTCCAAGTATAAATCTTGCATAAATCTTACCTGGAACACTTAGTAGAAAAATTCCTCTATAATTCTCACATTTAACTTTATTTCCATTTTTATAGATAGGTACTATGAGTGCTCTACTCCAGTCAGTGGCTAGTTTTATACCTTCATACTTCAGCATTTCTGGTCAAATATCATCTACTCCAGCTGCCTTTCCACATTTCAAGATTTGATGGCTTTTTCTACCTCAAGTATTAATATGTACTCCTCTTGAAAATATTTTAGTACAGTTCTGTCACTGCTTGGTTCGATTGATGAGAGACCATCTAGGATATACTTATCTTTAGTTTTCATGTCACCTTTATCATCCTGGATTCCTTTGACAGTACTCTTTCTTCCATTTCTAAGCGAGAGACAGAAATTAATGTAGTGATTGAACTCACAGGAAATAATGTTTTATTCATCAGAATCAGGGTCCCCTGGACCACATACACGATTTTCAATGTGCTGGCCTTTCTTGTGTACAACAAATTGCATCCGGTGTGTGACATGCTCTATAGCTGAGCATAAGGAGTCGGATTGGATGTTCATAACAGCCCGTTTTATGTTCTCTTTCAAGACATGCAAGTTGAGAATGCCACCAACATACACAACGGATTTCAAATACCCCCACAGCCAAGTCACATGGAGTGATGTCCGGGGATCGAGGCGGCCATGCTGTCAGAAAGAACTGACTGATAACCCTCTCATTACTGAAATGCTGGCATAAAAGGCGCTGTACTGAACGTTCAATGTGTGGCCGTGCTCCATCCTGCATAAAAATTATGGAGTCCAAACATTGTCTTTGCTGCAATGGAGGAATGACAAAATTTTCCAGCATTCTCTCCAGTAATGGAGCAGGTTACAGGACCTGTAGGGGTAATACGCTCAAAAAAGTATGGTCCTATTATGAAATTGGCTGTGAAGCCACACCACACGGTTACTTTTGGAGAATGCAGTGGTACTTGCTGGATCGCTTGGGAATGTTCAGATGCCCAAATTCTGCAGTTGTGAGTGTTGACCAACCATTTCAGATAAAAATGAGCCTCATCACCCCACAATATTCTCCAAGGCCAGTTATTGTCGACATCCATTCGGGCAAGAAATGTTAGTGCGAAGGTCATGAGCTTATCATAATCTGCAGTAGTTAGTGTTTGCACACGACTGAACTCATACGGATAGAAGTGAAGCATTTTCCAGACTGTACCATAAGCCATATCAAGTTTGCGAGCTATGGCATGAGCGCTTGGACCAGTACTGGTTCCTGTGTCATCACTAATCGTCATTAATCATAGCTCTCAGTGCTACAGCTGACATAGGACCTGTACACAGGTTACGAAGCCTTCTAATTTCCTGAAGGGCCGCTATGGCATTGCACTGTTTAAGGTAAAACAACTTAACAAGTAAAGCATGCTGAGGCAAGGTAGGATGCATATTAAGCACAATTCGTCAGTCATTCGAATAACTGCCTGAACATTCCGAGTCCCTTTTTAAGTGGAATTGGTGGCGCTGCTGTTACGTATGCAAAGTAAAATTTGCATAATCCTTTTTACCTGCATTTACTGCAAATATCTGACTGCTTTTGGCTCCACCAGTGACAAAATTTCCCCTATCGGCGACTTTTGGTATTAAATCTTTTTTTCACAGAATTCATCTCTCCTTGCCTTCGAAAGTCTCAATATAAATGTGGTTTCATTCCATGTATTAGTTTTAGCTACATATACCTCCAAAGAGGGAAAGTTAATTTATGGCCACCCTGTAGAATGTTGTTAATGTAGGCATTAGTAAGATCCAGCAATCAGAGACAGGCATACTAATTGATATCAAGTGGAAAGGGTACAGCATTTTTAGGAAGGATAGACAGCATAGGAGAGGAGAGGTGTGTGTGTGTGTGTGTGTGCTGCTAATGATACTAGATGACTTAAATCCAGTTAGAGTTTAAAATTATGACTGCAATACAAGTAACGGTTTTCCGTGTGGCAGTGAACACATCTAGTGTGGAGTCCATGAAGATCAAATACTTAGCAGAATGTTGTTAGAGATCAATTGGATCAGTTAAGAGCAATGAAGAAATGCATCATCAAAATATGATGGGTGCAAAACAAGTAACCATAATGGAGGACTAATTACACTGGCCAACACAATTTTTGCTTACTTTTATGTGAGACTTGTTTTTTACTAATTTGGGTGCGCTGATTTCAAATATCAAACCCATTTTTCTCTATCACGTCAGGTTTTTCCTCTATGGCATTTTCTTTTTGCTAATTTGTAAGTTTTTGATAGTTTTAAGGAGGCAGTACTATTTAGAGGATCAAAAAAATCGATTTTTTAATATTATTTTCTGAAAGTATGTACTTTTAAAAATCTGTTCCTAACTTTTTATCAAGAAATTCGAAAAATTCCCGAAGATATAGCCTATCATTCAAAGCAGTGCACAGATCAGAATCGGAGCGCTCACCATTCTCGCTTGTTAGTAAACGTCCTTTATAAATTGGCACGGCTATTTCATTGGAACGAGCAACTGGCCGAATTGCTGAGTCGAGATTTGGATACACAATTTTTTTTCTTATTCTTCTTATTATAACCAGAAGTCTGAACTAAACAAAAATAGCAATCATCTACCTGATTTTTCAGTTCACACCAAATCATTGGAACGCCAAAAGCTAATTTTTGGTGTTTTCCCTTGCTCCACTGTCGTGAATTTTCTACACGACTTACACACTTTATCTGGAGCCCATGACTTGTCCTGATCTGCAATTTTTACGTCAAAGTATGCAAAGTACACTTTCTTAATGAAATCAGTGATATTTGTCCTTTGACTGGGAACAGTAAAGCTGCCACAAATGTAGCAGAAGGAATCTACACTATTGACACAATTTCGAGTAGTAGACATGATGCATTTTCTTCACTGCTGACTAACATGCAATTAACAAGACAAGAAAACCCGGAGGCTTTATTGAAACGTTATAAATGCTCATCATACTTTCACGATCGATTAATGATTGACTGATTTCGATCATTCTTTGTCCGCTATGACGCATATAGCATTCATTTGTTTTAGGTAGTTGTCATCGCCTACTTTTCATCATCTAAATGTATTAGGTCGGTTATCGACATATCTCGCATTCAAAGCGCCAGTACGTGCCGCTGCAGGTTCTTACGCATTTATTCGTTTACTAACAAGCGAGAGCGGTAAGCGCTCCGATTCTGATCTGCACACTGCTTTGAATAATAGGCTATATCTTCAGGAATTTTTCGAATGTCTCTTGATAAAAAGTTAGGAACAGATTTTTAAAAGTACATACTTTCAGAAAATAATATTAAACAATCGATTTTTTTGATCCTCTAAATAGTACTGTCTCCTTAAACCTATCAAAAACTTACCAATTAGCAAAAAGAAATGCCATAGAGGAAAAACCTGACATGATAGAGAAAAATTAGTTTGATATTTGAAATCAGCACACCCAAATTAGTAAAAAACAAGTGTCAGATCATAATCAGCAGAAAAAAAATTTTTTTTTTGTTGGCCAGTGTTATCTGAATTGATTGGGAAGCAGTAAAATCTCATGAGAAGAACGGAACTGAAGCTATTGAGCTGCTGCAAGACAACTTACTCAATCAGCATTTCAGAGAAGGAATTCAAAGTCATAGGGTGTTAGATCTGATTATAGTGTAAGAGGGAGTTTCAGTTAAAGACATAACGATTCTGCCTATGGTTGCTGAGAGTAATCATGCATTAATAACTTGGGAAGTGGCAAGTTTATGAATATTTCATTCAGAAAAGGTTACAAAGCAGAAAATTATGACCAGCTGAGGAGTGTGCAGGGTCTAGTGCCATGGTACTGCTGTTGGATGGGAAGGATATCGACAATGCATGGGAAGCAATTAAAAAATACTTAAATGATGTCATATCAGAATATGTCCCTAGAGTTTGAAGAATAAATAGAAAAGGAGTGAAATGGAAAAAATACTGTGTGCATAAGGATGACATCATTATGAAAATTATAAGGAGCAGGCCGGAAGAATTAAAACTGTTGTATGGAAAGCTAAGTATGAGCATGAGAAAAGAAACAAGCTCTGCAAGTTAAAGACAACCCAAAAGAATTCTACTCTTATGCTGCAAGTGAAAGAATAATTCTATTGAATGCAGATGGTATATGGGTAACAGATATAGAAGAGATTGTTCAACTAATGAGTGCCCCTTTTGCCAAAAGCCATCAACTTGGTGTATGCAACACTGAGCTCACTGCTATCTCTTCACTGGATGAAGAAACTCAGATGTATGAGGAGGAGGTACTAGAGCTGTTGCACAAACTGAATAAGAATTTGGCAAGAGTGACTGATGGGATATCAGCATGGATGTGAAAAGACTGTTCAGCTGAACCGGCTATTCCTTTTACCAGGCTATATAATGATTATATAATTTCAGTCTCAGAACAGGGAAGATTCTGCAAAAGTATAAAGAATATATGGTAATCCCAAATATCAACATCTCTAGAGTGGTTGTGAAGATTTTGGAAAAGTTGGTTACGGCATATACAAATAAATGGGTTGACAAAAAACCTCTACTTTGCAATGAACAGCATGAGCTTAGTAAGGGAAGGTCATGTTTTAGCAACTTGCTCACATTCTATAATAATGTTACCATTGAATTAGATAAGGAGGAATGGATATACCATGATATTTTTGGATTTTATTAGTATTTTGACAGAATACAGCACAGAAAGCTGTTGTATAAACTGGAGAATATGGAACTGGATTACAAAATACTGGCATGGATAAGAGGATGGCTGACTGACAGATACATTATGCTCACACTTTGTAGAGCTTCGCTTGGCTTGGTGCCAAGAATAGTCGATTCATGCTGAAGGGGAGAAAGAAATGAAGGACGTACAGTATGAATTGGTCGCCAACACGAGAAATCACGTGCTTTATAGATAAAATTTTCCAACTGTTATACAAACAAAATAGTTACCACTTTAAAAACTACAATGATCATAAAAGAGAACTTAATTTTCTGACGTGTAATAATAAATAACTCATCCCAGAAGACAGATTGATTACCATATAATCGGAATGGATTCTCCTTTTTGTGACATGCGCAGAAGTGTTGAAGGGTCTCGAATCTGTGGGCGTACTATATCAAAAAGTGGTATATGGGGGATGTGGGACTGCAAGATTTAAGGTAACCAGCGGTGTATTGCAGGGATCAGTTCTTGGTCCGTTGTCATTCAGTCTCCACATTAATGACATTGGAAAGGATTTGACATCTGTTTGCTAATGATCCGAAGATAGGCAGGGTAATCAGTACTTCAGAATGATTTGAAAAGTTTGGAATTGTGGATATATGAAATGCTATCAATTTAATCTAGTAAATGTAAAGTTATGTATGTTGGTGTGATGAGATTTTCTTAATATAAATAATTACTGTATTTGTCGGCGTATAAGACGTGCATTTTTTCTTTGAAAATAGATCTGAAAAATAGGGTGCGTCTTATACGCCGATACTCAGTTTTTTTATTACTTTCATTTCTGGAAATTTCTCCGTTCCGAGTTACGCGATTTCTTTCTTGCTTCCTTGGAGTGTGAGAGCATTCCAGTCATGTTAGTTATGTATTCCAGTATTCCAGATTGGTCTAGGCATTCTGACGGACTGTTGCCTGCCCCGCTAGTATGGGATCGGTTTCGTTCTCACAGAACAGAAGATGTTAAAAATAAACTCAAGAAATTGAAAACTCAGTTAGCTGTAATTCCTGGAGGTCTAATTAGTCAGCTTCAACCTTTAGATGTCTGTATTAATAAACCATTTAAGGGATTTATGAGGGAGAAGTGGAACACTGCATCCAGAAGACTGCTGGATGCAGTCGTCAGAGTTTCAGGTTATGCCATCAGGAAGAAGGAAGAGACCTAGCATTTCGCAAGTTTGTGAGTGGGTCAGAGCTTCACGGGATGCTGTGAAAACTGAGACAGTGGTTAAATCACTTAAGAAGCATGGTATTAGTAATGTGCTGGATGGTACAGAGGACAATTTGTTGTATGAGGACTCAGATTCTGATTTAGAAGAGGTTTCAAGTGTGTCTTATTTAGCTCTTGAGATGAATTTCTGGGTTTTGAAGATTAAAAGGTGGGTACTCTTTTCTAGTTAGATTAGGTATTTGTTGCAATCAGACCTACTTATTACTTTATATTTAAAATACTGTAAATTCATTAGAATATTCAGTGCTAAAGTTTTTTTCCCAAGAAATGTGTACAAAAAAGGGGGTGCGTCTTGTACGCTGTATTACAGCAATATTAAACAAAAAAACTCACCATCCAAATCATCACCAGGCCTCTTCATACCTTTTCCAGATGATGAAGTTGGGACACTGCTAGTAGTACTTCCTGTGGCTGATTGCTCAGTGTCATCACTGTCAGAATTTTCATTCTCCCCTTCAGATTCTAGAAATAAGTTTCAATCACTAATACAATCTAAAAAATGGAAAGGCCACTTTCTCCTCACAATGAGGCAATGGCCTTCATTTAATTTGCACAAAATGTAATTCAAAAGCATATCACTGAAATCAACATTTATTACAAAGAAATTAATTTGATCAAATTACACAAGAATGTTGAACCTCAAAAAAATTTACAGGATAACATCAACTGTATCCTCTATTCTGATATGACATTGCATTCTTTAATAGCATATTTACAGATGGAATATTAAATACAAAGACAGCATAAACCTTGTTTTATACATGATTTCAAATTAAATCACTTGTATGTTCTCCAGTTCTTATTTGCATCTGTTGTCTGGATGGTGCAGCTGATATAAATGCCTTTAGAAGGAAAGTGATTTTCATCACCCCTGCTTGGAGACCTAAAAGTCATTTATCATCATGTTTCTCTAGACTGGAATATTCACATTTCTAACCTTTAGTCTACTAATGGTACTAATATGTTATATAACTTTTCATGGGTGGTGAGATTATCATATTACACACACAGAGAGAGAGAGAGAGAGAGAGATAAAGAGAGAGCTGTTTTGTCTTCTTTGTCTCAGTAATGCCAATTATGTCAACGTGGTACTTTTTCAATTCTTCTGCTAGTTCAATTTCCTTTCCATTAATACTCCATATATTGATTGTTCCTATCTTCAGTTCTTCTGATGATGGGGGTTTATTCTTCTTCTAGATATCAAGTTGGAGCTTGTTCCAGTAGCTGACTTTTTTACTGTTCACCCTGGTTCCCAGATGAAAACAGCAGTTGCCTTGTTTAACCAGGTGATGCCCCAGCAGGCATGAAATCTTATGTTGTATCATCATATGCATTTGTGGTTTAAGCCAATAGAGAGTATAATTTGGTGTCAGCTAAGTCCCAAATTGCCAGCTCATCCTCATTTGTTCAGTACGTAGTAGATACCTATTAACAGGGAACACCACATGAAGGTGAAGATTGGACATTAGGTCAAAAGCTCCAGTTTGGTCTCTGCATTCCTGAAAGGTGACATGGAGGTTTCCTCCAAGTTAATTTGGCTTTGACTAATAAGTGACCTCAGATATAAAAAAAATAATTTAAAAAAGAAACAGACTGGATGCTTGAGATGAACAGCGAGAAAGAGTGGATAGTAATCAAGGAAATAACTAAAAGATTAGTTGACAAAGTGTTAGGATTTACAAAATTACAACTATGCAAACCTTGGATTATATATGGAATGCATAATTTAATAGAAGAACAAAATAAATCAAGGAAGAAAAAAAAAATGTAACAGAGTTGAACATATAATTAAAAACAAGAGGAGCTGATAGGACATAGTGTATATTGCTGAACTATAATCCTAAAACAAAAAGTAAAGTAGTAAAATATAAAAAAAATTTAAAAAGGAAAATTACTTACTGGGAACAAAGAGATAACAGAGGAATGGAAGTAATATCTTGAAACCTTTACAAAATATGAATAGTGAAATTATCAAAACAAAATATGAACATGAAAAAGAAAATCTTGGATAAGAGATAAAGAAATTAAAAGAGAAATTAATGAATTATCTACCTGGAAAACTGCAGAAAGAGATGAAATATCTGAAATTTTAAAATGTCTGTAAGATGAACACAAGAAGCCTTATATAAGATGATTGGGTTAATCTGTCAAGAGGAACAGGAGGTACATGATTTCTTCTATGAGAGTTTGATATTAAAAATATCCAAGAAAGGGCCAGCATAGCATGAAATTTTGTCATACTGTACCATCATTTTATTGTGGTTTAAGCCAATAAGAATACAATTTGGTCGGCTAAATCCCAAATGGCCAGCCCATCCCCATTCATTCAGTATCCAGGTAGATACTTAACAAGGTTACTTACTACTATATTAACAGAATTAACTCACGTAAAATATTCTTTATTAGTAAAATTTTATCCTGAGTATCACAGGCATCATCAGTACAAGTAGAAAGGCTAATTAAACAATAACTGATATACTCACAAAGCGCCACCTAAGTAGCTAAGGTTAAATTTCCTAAATTTATTTAAAAAAAAAAAAACTTTTTTTAAAATAAAATAAATAAAATTTATATAGTGTATACAATTACAAAAGTTAGAAAAGATTTGCTGATTTATAGAGTATTATTTCCCACAAAGGGGAAAGACTTAGACCATCGGATCTGTTTAGGTTAGGAGAGTGAAGTAACGTTACACGTTTCTTTGTAAAGCAGTTCCACGAGGAACCGACTTTTGTGAATGACTTTTGTCTTGTTCCACTGAACTGTATGTCTAGTGTTGATGGCATGCTCTGCAAATCCAGACTTTTCAGGTTCCAGGTATTGAATATACGACTTGTGTTCTTCTAACCAGATCAGAGCAGATCTTCCACAAGAGCAGGGAATCTAGTAAACACCTGGATAGCTGAGGTGTGAGGAGGTCTTGTTCTTTGGAGACTTCAGGAATGTAGAGATTTTTCTGATGGGTCGAAAGGCCACACAAATATTTAGTGGTTTTAACACTTTAGCAATGTGTTCACTAATGCCTTGCACATAGGGGGGATAGGTATACGTGTCGTTTCTTCTGCATTTGAAGAGGATGCTGAAGCATGACAACTTAAAGCTCTTTTTATGAAGGAATTCTTATAACCATTGGATATGAAGGAGGAATTAATATATTGTAACTCTTTTTGTAATAGTTCTTCAGAAGAACAAACGGAGTGGGCTCTATGAACCAGTGTTTTTATAGTACATGCCTTTTAACTGGGATGGTGATGTGATTCAGCATGGATGTACGGGTCTGTATGAGTCTCCTTCCTATAGACTGTGAATTGTAGATTACCATCTGGTTGGCGAAGAATTAAGAGGTCTAGAAAGGCTAACTGCTTATTTACTTATACTTCTAGGGTGAACTGGATCCTTGGACGAAGTGCATTTATTTTTGAGAGAAACTGTTGTAATTCTTCCAAAGTGCCCTTCCATATGGCAAAAATGTCACCCACATACCTGAACCAAAGGTTAGGTCTGGGTGAAATGTCAAAGATACGTTGTTCGAAGTGCTCTATAAAGTAGTTGGCAATAGCAGAAGATATTGGATTACCCATTGCTGTTCCGTCGATTTGTTGGTATAACTGGTTTTTGAAGGAAAAATAACCGGAGTTTATTACAAATTCAAATAATTTGACTGTCTGGAGGAAATTCTTGGTGCAGTAATTCAATGCTGTCTGCCAACGGAACATTCGTAAATAGAGAAACAACATCAAGACTAATCATAATCTCCGAATCATCTAGATCAGAGGTCAGCAACAAAGTGCCCGCAGTGAATTTTTAGTGCACCCGTAGAGAAATTATTGTAAACTGCTTTGGAGCTCGCAGTGGTAATTTTGCAGCATAGATCGCAGTATATCTGAGAGATACATTCATTACCAGTATGTGCTAAAATGCAAGAAAAACATAAAGAAAAAAACACTGCAAATATAATACATGATGGTACAAATTAAGTGAATATTGAATCCAACATTATTTCATAGCCGAATATAGTAACTACAAGTTTCGCATTGAATATATAGAAACTAAAAGTTTCGGCGGATGCAAGCATAAGTAGTTCCAGACCTCTTTCCTTAGTATTTTCCATAAATGTAAAGCACATCTTGCAGAAGGACATGTATGATAAATATTGAATCCAACATTATTTCATAGCCGAAATATAGAAACTACAAGAGTTTCGTGCCGAATATATAGAAACTAAAAGTTTCGGCAGATGCAAGCATAAGTAGTGCCTTATGGGGAACTCGTAGTAAAGGTGGAGCAAGCTCCACTCTCTTTCCTTAGTATTTTCCATAAATGTAAAGCACATCTTGCAGAGGTCAGCAACCTTTTTAATATGAAGAGCGCAATATAAAATTTGAAAATTACGGAGGGCTCATGACACAGGCATTTTTTCTCTAATTTCAGGCTTAGAAATTCTATGATTAATTGTTTTTAAGAAAAATGAGATTTCAAATTTTAACATTTTATTTACCTCGCTTTTACAACATATTTTTGTCACATATGAATCAATATAAAATACCATAAAAAATAAAAATAAAAAATGAATACAAAAAGAATATTTATGTTCTTTTTGTATTCATTAATAAAGAACAATTAGAATGTATCTGTCAGATCAGATGTGAGCACCTTGCTTTATCAGTCATAATGGCAAATGTATTTGTTTATTATGCAATAATAGTGTGGCTATTTCTAAAAAAAGTAATATAGAAAGACATTTCAAAACCATTCATGCCAATTGTAATTTTAAGTTTAATAATTTAAATCAGGAGAAGTAGGCAACACAGCCCCCGCGAGGGTCATGGCGCCTTTAATGCTAAAAAGGTTGCCGACCACTGGTCTAGATGAAGATTGAAAATTTTATTTCTGAAATCCAAAGAATTTTTTATATATACATAGCAGTTCTTCTAGCTGAAGAAGTGAGTAAATCTGACAGGCCGCCCGAAGGAGGTTTTTAGTGTTTTCTTTTTATCTTCATCCCATATTGATATATTATCTATAAGAGCATTAAGTATTTTTATTTGCTGAATAGTCGCGGAGTAACACTGACATTTTACTCTCATATTCTCTTCTGTCTTGAATGACTACAGCCTTCCCTTTGTCAGCTTTCGTAATTATTAGGTTCTTGTTATTCTTCAACGATTTCAGTGCTTTTTGTTCAGCATACGACAGGTTCGGCCGAGGAGGCTTGGCATTAAAAAGAATTTTTGCACAAATCTTGTCCTGTAAGCTGTTTTTTGGGGTAAGGATCAAATACCTCTCTCTCTATGATATGGAAAAAAATCTACTATGGGTACCTTCTTCAGAGCAACAGCCAAATTATGACTTTTTGACAAAACAAAACGTTTGCTGTCTGTTAGCAGGCAGCCAGACACATTAATAACCACTCTATCTGTATCACAGACAATTGCTAGATTTGGGGTGGTTAACCACCTCAAATCTAGCAATTAAAATTTTCAGCCTCTAATACTGGTTCTATAGCGTTCTTGATATCTGCTATTTCTTTATTCAAGAGGACAAGAGATTTCTTTGCTTCTTGTAGCTGATAATTTAACAGTGACCTACTAGCCTTTAAATAAATCCGATGGGCTCTTTGAGACCTAAAACTTCTTTTAGTTTACAGCAGGTAGGAATAACCTGAGCCATCTTATAAGGGCTTTAAGAATATTATTCTGTTAATGCAATTCGCCTTCTTAACTAATACTTTACCGTAACTAGCACATTGTTTGTAAGTAGACTCTCCATGAAGTCTCGATATAAGTTTCGGTAAGGAAATACCGTGACTAGACATATTACTTACTATTATAATAATGGAATTAACTCATGTAAAATAGTCTTTATTAGTAGAATTTTGTCCCGAGTATCACAGGCATCATCAGTACAAGTACAATGGCTAATTAAACAATAACTGATATATTCACAAAGCGCCCCCTAAGTAGCTAAGGTTAAATTTTTCCTCAATTAATTTAAAAAAAAATTTTTTTTAAATAAAATAAATAAATTTTATACGTATTTGTGTGGCCTTTCAACCCCGTCAGAAAAATCTCTACATTCCTCACATCTCCAAAGGACAAGCTCTCACATCTCGGCTATCTTCCAGATTCCCTGCTCTTGTGGATTATCATATTTTGGACAAACAAGATCTGCTCTGATCCGGTTAGAAGAATACAAGCCGTATATTCAGTACCTTGAACCTGAACAGTCTGGACTTGCAGAGTATGCCATCAACACTAGACATAGAGTTTAGTGGAACAAGACAAAAGTCATTCACAAAAGTCGGTTCCTCGTGGAACGGCTTTACAAAGAAACATGTGAAACGTTACTTCACTCCCCTAACCTAAACAGATCCGATGGTCTACGTCCTTCCCCCTTGTGGGAGATAGTACTCTATAAATCAGCAAATTTTTCCTAACTTTTGTAATTATATACAATATATCAAAACTAACAGAAACAATAGATGAACTCAAAACAATCAAACACAGAATAGCGATTGGATGGACCACCATGGGAAAATTACAGAAAATCTGGAAAACAAACAAGATATCTAAACAAGCCAAAATCAAATTATATGAAGCAATAATTACCAACAGTCATCTATGGGGCAGAAGCGTGGACAGTTAAAAAAATAGAGGAGAAAAACTGCTGGCATTTGAAATGAAATGCTTAAGAAAAATAAATAGAACAAGTTGGATAGAAAAGAAAACAAACATCACAGTCAGAGAAGAACTATTGTATAAAAAGACAATAATAGAAAAAATTAGAAAACAATAACTGAGATGGTTTGGACACACTGTACGCATGGATGCAGACAGACTTCCTTACGTCCTAATCAATACTTTTCCAACTGAAAAAAGAAGACCTGGAAGACCAAGAATTACCTGGCTGAAATTAATAAAGAACATCTCGGGATGCAGAACATATAAGGAACTTTTTCGAACAGCAAGGAATAGAGAAGACTGGAAGATCCTGCTCAAGAGAAGACTCAACCTGTCTTAGACGGAAGAGAAGAAGAAGATACAATATATATATATATATATATATATAAATTTTATTTAAAAGATTTTTTTTTTTTTTTTTTTAAATAAATTTAAGAAATTTAACCTTAGCTGCTTAGGGGTGCTTTGTGAATATATAAGTTATTGTTTAATTAGCCTTTGTACTTAAAGGCAAAAATTCTACTAATAAAGAATATCTCACATGAATTAATTCCGTTATTATAATAGTAAGTAATATATCTACTTACGGTATTTCTTTGCTGAAACCTAACGGTGCACTATGAGAAAGTGACAAATGGGTATTAAATCAGAAGCCCTGGTTGATCTTTTGCATTCCTTCAAAGCTATGTGGAGGATCTCCTCTCAGTTTTACAGCTTTGACTCTTAAGCAAAATTTCATTTCGGTAATTTAGAACTTCAATTGCATTTAATTTATAAAAAAATTGGCTTCGAAAACCTGCCACCTGCAATATGACATACAAATATTTTTCAACATTTTATTATGGATACGCTATTGTTCAAGTCAATTATTTCTATATTAAGAAAGATGCATCAAGAAGATACTAGACTTTTGTCAAGGTGTTGTAAACAACTCAATTTATACAATATTAACCAAGGAGATAATTTCTTGCTCTTCTTATTATGGTAAGTTTTTTATACTATTCCATCCCCATAGCCTGTGGTCTTACGGTACAGTGTAGAGATGATCAGAGAGCTATTCCTGGCAGTAAAAGCGAACGCGCAAAGGCTAACCACATGTGCCTATATTTTAGTTCCAATTGGTCTTTTGGTTGCTCAGCTCCATGAGAGTGGTGAAAAGAGAAAAAGACAGCCCTAGTTTACATGATGATAAAGAGCTGAGGCCTTATTCATCAGTCTTTTCTTCCTCCTAATACTTTGAGGGTATCTTGGACTCTACACTACTCTTGGCCTAACACTCCTTCACTTTATCGTCTCAATAAAGATCAAAACTGGTCTGGATAGTGACCACTCCCATCATGCATAGCAATATAAGTCCAAAAGGAGAGGACTATGAATTATGGAATACTTAGGCAACTGATGTCAGGTCAACAGTCTCTCTCTCTCTCTCTATATATATATATATATGAAATTTAATTTTATCCTGCTCAAGACTAAATAGTGATCACTTCCAATTTCAAATCCTCTGTACACTCTGGTGTCCTGCACAAGGGAGAAAACATCACCATCGACAATAACATAGTCAATGAGACTTTTCTGATTTCTTGACTGTTCTCTCCATGTGAATTTGTGCACATTTTTATGTTGGAACATGGTGTTAGTAATAACCAGTCCATGTCCTGAGCAGAAATCTAACAAATATTTGCCATTATTATTAGCTTTTCTCTTTTTCCAAATTTTCCCAATATATTTTTGTATGTCTGACAATCATTTCCTACTCTGCTATTTAGATCCCCAACAAGAACCAACTTTTCCTTTTTCATTGTGTCAGATTCTTTCTCTAAAGCATTAAACAATTCCTCCACTTCTACCTTAGTAGAACCCTCTGTGGGACCATAGGCACAAATAAGTCTCATTGTCCAGTTCCCCATTCTGATATTTGCCCACATCACTCTACTTGAGACTGACTGCCATTCAAGAAGATTAGCTTCGTATTTAGTGTTGAATACTATGGCTACTCCTTCTTTTTCTTGATTGTCATTGCCTGAATATAACATTTTGTATTTATTGCTCAGAAAGATCTCGCCAGTTTTGGTCTTTTTTGTTTCAGTCACTCATATTATTATGTAGATCTGGTACTAATCTAATTCCTCAGCTACTTCCATTTCTTTGCCATTCAGACTTCTTATGTTGATAGTACCAATCTTTAACTCTGGTGATGTTGAGTTGAGGTGTTTTTTCAAATCTGCTCCAGCAGCTGACTTTTCGCTGTTCACCCTGATTCCCTGGTGAAAACAACAGGGGCCTTGTGTAACCAAGCGACGCCCCAGCCAGCATGAAATTTTGTCATGTTGTACCATCATTTTATAATTTGGTTTAAGCCAATAAGAATTACAATTTGGTTGGCTAAATCCCAAATTGCCAGCACATACTCATTAGTTCAGTATCCAGATAGATACCCAACAGGGTGCACCACGAGAATGGGAGGATTGGACATTAGGTCAGAAGCCCTGGTCGGTTCTCTGCATTCCTTTAAAGGCGATGTGGAGGTCTCCTTTCAGTTATACAGCTTTGACCCTTAAGCACCCCGAGAGAATTATTTAAAACAAATCTTATTCTGCAATTTCTGAAATCCCCACCGACTCTCATGATTATGATACCTCCTACCAACAGTCCAAGATCAGTCATTGAAGCAGTTGAAAATATCCTAGGAAGAAAATGCAGTATTAATCAACTTTGGATTACTTATGAAACAATACAGCTTTGTGATAAGCAGAGAATATTATGACCAATTCAACACATTGGGAACAATAATAAACAGTGTAATTATCTAAAAATAAATGGTTATGAGAAGAATGCAACAGAATTAAGGATAATATTCATAAAAATAACCATACCAAATGAGCATTTAAGAAATATTCTATTCATGAAAAATTAGAGAAAAGATGGTATGATTATTCAAGTGTGATGATAACTTGGACCAACAAAATTTAGAGGGAATTGTCCCCAATGATAGAGATCTGTGATTATCCTATGCTTAGAGAAGTAGAAATCTTAAGATAAAAGTCTGGAAAAACAGCAGGAAATGACAATATTCCAACAGAACTACTTAAAGGAGGGGATAGTGCACTCCATAAAATTTGCCAGCAGGGGAACACTGAGATTTGGCCAAAAGACTGGTGCACAGTTATTCTTATTCCCATTCCAAAAAAAAAAAAAAGGAAACACCAAAAAGTGCAATAATTTTAGGACAATTAGCCTCATCAGCCACCCAAGCAAAATGTTTTTTGGACATCTTACCCTCATGTAATGAAGAAGAAAAGGAATTTAATTTTTTGGACTTCAGGCTGACTTTAGAAAGAAAAGGAATACAATTGGCCATATATTTATGGGTTCACAGAGAATTCATTGCAAGGAAAAATCATCGTGAGAACTACTGATTGTAGAAAATGTTATTCACTAGACAATATTGCACTGATACCAATATATAAAAAGTAAATGCAGTGCAAGATAAATTTCCCCAAACATAGTTTTTTTATGTATTTATGTATTATTTATTTAGATTTTAATTAGATTTGCATAATAATTTTATTCTTATACAGTGAAAGCAATATTTTATTGATCGATGAGTTTCCTAATTTCTGTTTCATCTCAAAAAGTAAATATTCTTTCTTACTTAGATAACTACAGGTTCTGCAGATGGAATATTAATATTTACAAAACTGAAACTGGGTGGTTTAGAGAGAAAGGGCAGCATATTTAAGAGTATTTATTTGGGAACCGTTTACGGTTCGCAAATAATTACACATTTTATCTGAACTAATTCAGAAGATGTGTTTCAGTTATTGAATACATGTGTATTTTGAAAATGACTCCACTTTTCCTACATATTAAAGATATGCTGTAGGCTGTTATTTACAGAGCTTGTTTAAGATCATAGGTGTACTTTTGAGTAATTATATTAAATAAAATGATAATAAAATTACATAAATGCTATCATAATGATGTAAATCAGCATAAGCTAAATTACCATATATGGCTGCAATATGTCTTTACCTTTTCCTCCAATTCTAGTATTTTCAGATGAAGAAAATTATCTCTCACCTAATAACAATTACAAACATCTATGCCTATTGCAAGTTTTGACTCCAAAGCTCATTGGGAGAGGGTATGCTACCTAGTTGGTAGTTCATCATCATGGTTTATTTACAGTTTGTAAATAGGGAAATGAAGTAAATAAACAGGAATAAGAAATAATTAATTATTATATGTAGTTTTCTAGGCATCTCTGTTTTGAGCCAGTTGAGTTATTTCTCGTGGAGAGAGAGAGAGAATCTGTGCTGATAAGGTGGTTAATGTACAGCCAGAATTGTTTAATTAGTTTTCCTCTCTTTCTTTGTCCATTTGACGGGATGTATAAAACTAAGATGTCAAATTATGGAGAAGGAGGATGTCTCAGTTGATGTCCAAGCCAATCAAGTTGACATCTGCACTGGGTTTCAAACCAAGTGTTTTTGGTTTGCCTCTTCTAAAAGAGAGGAATTAGGAATGATCCTTCCAAGAGTAACCCAGTAACAGTCTTAAGCAGGTTGTATTAAAGCTATTAATGGTTTTTATTGCTTTGTGGGTGGAAAAATTCCATTTCTAAACCATATAAGAAGATAGCCTGAGAGGTTACTATATAAAGCTTAATTTTTATTTCCAAGGTAATGAGAGGCGATTTCTATATATTTCTTAGATTCTTATGTTGATTAAGAGCTTTATATTTTCTTAATATTATGTCATTTACAGTATTATTTATATTTGATCCTAAGTATTGGAAGTCTTCTATAATGATGGAACCTTGTACTGTATTTGTGAGTATTTTAGTATTATTTTCAGTTAACTGTCAATCCGAATATTTTTACGGCTTGGCATAGTTTGTCAAAGTGTTGTTGAACCTTGACTAAAGATAACTCTATTAATACTATATTGTCTGCATAGTGAGATTGTTAGCCGGTTGAGTCGGGTGTTAATGACATAATATTTCTGATTATAGTTTACTTTTGTATGGTTCACAAGAGAAGTAATTAATTATGTATTTCACTTTGGAAGCATCTATCTATATACGGTCATCCCTCAACTTACATCCATGATCCTATAAGGGAATAAATAACATTTTCGGCTATATATAGAGGACCTGAACCAAAAGTGCATACTCCTTAGCACTGTGACTATAACTGCTAAGGCACCAAGTCTCTTCCAAGTTGAAGGAGAAAGCAGAACCAGATTATGACTACGAATTCAACGCTTCTTCCAGTTGGTTCATGAGATTCAAGAAGAGTTTTGCGCTGCATAATGTGAAAATGTATAAGAATCTGTAAGTGCTAAGAAGGCTGCCAAGGAGTCTGTGAAAAAATTGGATAAAATTATTTGCCACAGCAAATATTTAATATGGATGAGACGTCTTTGTTTCGTAAAAAAAAAAAAAATGCCCGAGCGGACATTCATTCACAAAAAGCTGAAATCTATACCTAGTTTCAAAGCTGTTAATGCCCGTATTACGATTCTGTTAGGGGGGTAATGTAGCTGGATATAAATTGAAACCATTTGTGATATGGCACAGTGAGAATCCACAAATCTTCAATAACATTAGGAAGCCTACTCCCAGTTCATTATTGGAGCAAAAAGAAGTCGTGGATGACTCAAAAATTGTTTGAGGATGCCTTAATCAACTGTTATGCGAGTGAAAGAAAAAGCTATTGTGTGAAAGAAAATATAGAATTTAAAATTTCATTAATTCTGGGTAAAAGAAAGTTATCCAGAAATTGTAAGTCTTATAGCAGTGATCTTCACCAAGTTCAAGGTCATGTTTCCCCCTCCAAACACTAATTCATTGATCAAACCGATAGATCAGGGAGTTCTTCACAAGCCATTTCTGCCACTGAAGGAAATGAGCAGACTCTCATGCAATTTTGTAAAACATTCAATATTTATCATGCTATTAAAAATATTACTGTGGCTTGGGACGAAGTGACCTGTGAATGTATGATGGCATATGGAAAAAGACATTAAAAAGGTTTGTGCGTGATTTTGGAAGTTTGTAATAGTGGGCCTAGCAAACAATCTGAATCTCAAAGTGAATGATGAAGACATAATTCAACTCATAGAAAGTTCCCCTGAAGAGTTGACCAAAGAAGAATTGGTCGAACTGTAGGAACTGTTGCAGAAGAGGTAAAACGAGAAAAGTAAGAGGGAAAAGAGAAACAAGGAGAAGTAGTTAAACAATTCACAGTGAAGGGTCTTGCAGAAATGTTCTCTGCAGTTAGTGATGTTCTCAAAATGGTTGAAGACATTAACCCCAATGTTGAATGCTATTTATTAGTAGAAACGAAAGTACATGACGAGTTTGCTTATTATGAACAAATTTATGATGAAAAGAATAAGAGGAATAAGCAAAGCACAGTACAGTTTTATAGTAAGGTTTATAAAATAAATGACAGTATACTTATTACGGTTAAGTCCCTAACCCCTATAACTCTGTTGATTTAATGCATAGACTTACGTCCTGCCGGATGGAACGGAACCCGGACGTAAGTCGAGGGATGACTGTATTTTGTTTTTCAGTAAAAAAAAAGATTAAATATAAAATTTCTTAGTGTCATAAAACACTAATATTGAAGCCGCAGATGAAAATTTACTTATGCTGATTTACATGATTATGATAGCATTTACGTAATTTTATTATCATTTTCTTTAATATAATTACTCAAAATTGCAGCTATGATCTTAAACTAGCTCTGCAAATGATAGCAGCATGCAAGATGTCTTTACTGTGCAGGAAAAGTGGGGTCATTTTCAAAAGAGACATGTATTCAATAACTGAAACACGTCTCCTTCTGAATTGGTTCAGATAAAAAAATACATCACACCTCGGTGGCTGTCTGAAAGTGCAGAACAGAAAAATAGCGAACGGTTAGAAAAATAAATATTCTTAAATATTCTGCCCTTTCTCCCTAATTATTCTTATATATTTTGTTCTCTCTAATAACTATTCTAGCTATTAATAGAATAGTTAATAGGAATATGTAAATAGTTAACTATAAATATTAGTTGGGTGTAACTATTATCCCTTAAATATTTAAGAATATTCTTAAATATGGTACTCTTTCTCCCTAATCATTCAATCCTAGTTTTGTAATAATTAATATTCCATCTACAGAGCCTGTAGTAAGAAATATTAATAATTTTATACAGATTAAAAAAATTTCACAACGCTAAATATAATCGAAATAATACATGAATATTTTTTTTTCATATATGGGAATGACATAAAATAGGATTTGAAATTTTTTTGCGATAAATTGTCCAGACACGATATTTATGCTCTATATCCTTACTGACACATATAGAACATAATAAAGTAATGTGCCATGATACTATTGACCTAAAGAAAGCATTTGATTCTATTTGACTTGATGCCTTTTGGAAAATTTTGCAACATTATGGAACAGACAGCAAAATAATATGACACACTTAATTGCTGTACTCAACTTCTGAAATGATGGTTGAAATCAAGGGGAATTATAGCGCTCTCTTTCCAATGGAGCATGGAGACAGGCATGCAAATTTGAACTGAATATGTCGTAAATGAAGCCCTGAAGAACTGTGATATTGGAGTGATAGTAGTAGGAAGAAGAATAAACCACCTAAAGTTTGCTAATGATATTGATATTATCTTCTAGCGGAAAACAAATCAGATCTTCAGGAAATCATCACAAAATTAGCTTATACTCTTAAAAAACATGGCTTAACCGTAAGTATCCAAAAATCAAAAACAACAGCAAATATCTGTGCTTCTGACCAAGAAGGTGTTGTAGCAGAAACTGCAAAAATCCTATTTGAGGATACATTCATAGAAGAAGTTGATCAGTTAAATACAATATCTTTAATAAAGATGAAAGATAGCACTCCAAAACACAATGGACAGTTAACAAACTTATAAATACAAACAGATTATGCCTTAATGACACACTAGTTAATTCAGTACTATATGGAAGTGAAACTTGGTCAAGCTATAGTACATTAGTACCATGTATCGGAAGAGGTTTGAATAAGGAATAATGTCTACTGTACTCATGATGTTTCAAAGTGGAAACTTACCGCTGACAGAAGAATGCTCTCCTTTACACTGTAGGTTAAGATCTTTTTTCTCTTCCAGCCTTTTAATTCTTGTACTCGATCTGACTTTTTCCCTCAATGGATTTCTAATGTTGGATGAGATACCTTTCAGTTCTGCTTCTATGTCATTATCAATCTGAGAAGATAAACCTTCACTAGTACCATTTGGCTCATTTGTAAGATTTTCATGTCCAGGAATAGTTTTAATTGATGTTAGTTCTGTATTTCCTTTTGAAATTGAAGATGTTTTGGAAACAGCATTTACTTCATTTTTCTTGCATGAAGTAAGCAGTGAGACAACAGTATTATCCAGCTGAAACTGCATTGCCTGAGAATTTGCTTTTTCACTACCAGGTCCCTTGAGAGAGAGAGAAATTAAATAATCAAATAATAATAATCATTTTTATTATTAAGTATCAATAATAATAATAAAGAGAACAATTATCTTTTTAAACATGGAATTTGGTCAAAATAACAAAAGGTTTATTCAATTGGAACAACGGGAATAACACAATTATTTTTTACTTTTCTTTTTCTTTTTTTAATTTTGCAACATCTAAGTAGAATCATATTAAAAAACCCACAAAACTTTATGCTAAGTTGATCATAGAAAACATCTTATAAGCCAAATATTAGAAAGACAATGTAACACCTTTAAATAACAGCTTTCTGAAAAATTACAAGATACTAAAATAAGCTAAAGTATTTTGCATTTTTGTAAAACTTTTTAAATAAAATGCATTGCAAGTGAAATCAATTAGGAGATTGAAGCTATATAACTTTTAATTTTGATGAAAGCAATTAGTTACCATGTCCTTCAGATGGGTTTTTTAAATATTTTTACTGATGTCCTATTAAATTATGGCAGCTATTTAATTCAGCAAATCAACAGAATTTTCATGATTTCAGAGGATTTAAAAATAACCAGCTTATTTCCAGCTTATACAATTTTTCATTTTTGACTGCATTATCACATTCAAGATGTGTACTTTATGATTTCTGATTAGAGTTTTCAGGCAAAGTAATTTTTTCAAGATGATGACCACCATTTTAATAAAAAGGTAGGTGTTCTGAGTGCTCTTTTCCCCCATTTTTTTACTCTGCTTTGCAATCCCTAGAATGAATGCATAGAAGAATGCTTTTTATTTATCAGCACAGGAGAATGCTAATTTTTATATATTTGCAAAAAATTAAAAGCAGCTAACACTAAACCCCCAAAAAATTAGGCAGGGAGACCAAATAAAAATTAGAAATTTTTATAAGAGATATTCCTGATAGATAACCATGATGCAATATTAGTCTCATTCTGTCATTTTTATCCCTTCAGCCTAGACTGCCTTAAGTGATACAAAGTAAGCAAATTACATGTTCAAAGTTTTTACGTCACCAATATTAACATAAAAGTAGAATAATGGGGTGCTTAAGGGTCAAAGCTGTATAAACTGAGAGGAGACCTCCACATAGCCTTTAAAGGAATGCAGAGAACCAACCAGGGTTTCTGACCTAATGTCCAATCCTCACCTTTTTGTGGTGAACCCTGTTGGGTATCTACCTGGATAATGAACGAACGAGGATGGGTTGGCAATTTGGGATTTAGCCGACCAAATTGTATTCCTATTGGTTAAACCAAAATACAAAATGATGGTACAACATGACAAAATTTCATGCTGGCTGGGGCGTTGCCCGGTTAAACAAGGCCAACGTTGTTTTCGCCAGGGAACCAGGGTGAACAGCGAAAAGTCAGCTACTGGAACAAATCTGAAAACACAACCCAACTCATCATCACCAGAGTTAAAGATCAGTATTATCAACATATGAAGCCTGAATAGCAAAGAAATGGAGCTAGCGGAGGAATCAGATAAGTACCAGATCGACATAATAGGAGTGACTGAAACAAAAAAGACAAAAACTGGTGAGATCTTTCTGAGCATTAAATACAAAATGTTATATTCAGGCAATGACAATCAAGGAAAAGAAGGGGTAGCCATAGTATTCAACACAAAATACGAGGCTCATCTTCTTGAATGGCAGGCAGTGTCAAATATCAGAATGGGGAACTGGACAAGGAGACTTATTTGTGCCTATGGTCCCACAGAAGGCTCTACTAAGGTAGAAGTGGAGGAATTTTTTGAGGCTCTAGAGAAAGCTACTGACACAATGAAAATGGAAAAGTTGGTCCTTGTTGGGGATCTAAATAGCAGAGTAGGAAGTGATTGTCAGACATACAAAAATGTTTTGGGAAAATTTGGAGAAAAGAGCAAAGCTAATAATAATGGCAAATAACTGTTGGATTTCTGCTCAGGACATGGACTGGTTATTACTAACACCATGTTCCAACATAAAAATGTGCACAACTTCACAAGAAGAGAAGAGGCAAGAAATCAGAAAAGTCTCATTGACTATGTTATTGTTGAGAGCGATGTTTTCTCCCTGGTGCAGGACACCAGAGTGTACAGAGGATTTGAAATTGGAAGTGATCACTATTTAGTCTTGAGTAGGATAAAATTGAATTTCATATTGAAAAGAATAACATGTAAGAAAGTTTTAAAGCGAATAAAAGTTGAGCAGCTCTCAGATGTGAACTGTAGACTAAAATACACAAAGATTATTGAAGAAAAAATGAAAGAGTTTGAGAACAGGAATCAAACCTTGGAGATTCAGTGGCAAACTCTGAAGAAAACATTGAGTGTGCCAGAGAGGCATGTGGCGAAGTTGTCTGCAAGGATAGAAAAATTAGAACTCCATGGTGGGCAAAGGAAGTTAAAGAGGCAGTGAAGGAAAAGAAGAAAGCTTATCAAAAGTTCCTGGCAAATAAGTCAGCTTGTGCTCTTAGAGAATACAGAGACAAATGTAAGAAAGCTAAACAGTGTGTAAAACTAGCTAAACAAGTCATGGGAGGACTTTGGCAAGAACATAGAAAATAAATATCAAGAAGGCAGCAAAATATTCTGGAGGTTGTTGAAGAAGCTTAGAAACGGAGGAAAGAGTGCTGTAAAAGGAGTTAGAGATGATAAAGGTGAAATGAAAACGGGAGAAAAAGATATCCCTGAAGTATGGAGTAGTTAATTTGAAAATTTGCTAAATGAAACAAGCAGTGATGACAGCACAGTGATAAAAAACACTGACCAGGCATGCAGTCAGATATACATATCCATATTTCAAGTAGAAAAAACCATCAAAGGCTTGAAATGTTGAAAGGTAGCAGGAGTAGATGATATTTGACCAGAAATGCTGAAGTATGGTGGTATAAAAGTCTTACAGGAGCTACACTGCATAATTCAGAATGCCTGGAGAACGGGATGAATTCCCAATGATTGGAGTAGAACTGTCATAGTACCTATATATAAAAAGGGAAATAAAACTGAATGTGAGAATTACAGATATATATCCTTATTGAGTGTTCCTGGTAAGATATATGCAAGTATAGTTGAGAAACGGTTGAGAAGAATTGTGGAAGAAAAGCTTGGTGAAGAACAAGCTGGATTCAGCAAATAGAGGCTGTCAGGATCAGATCTTCACTTTAGAACAAATAGTGGAGAAATCATGGGAATATAACAAAGATGTGTATTTAAGTTTTGTCGATCTGGAAAAGGCATATGACAAGGGGGCCAAGAGAGAAGCTATTCAATACTCTACAGTTATATGGTGTTAATGGGGCATTATATCAAGCAATACTTAGTCTTTATTTGAGTTGTAAGTCAGCAGTTAGAATTGAAGGAAGTACAGCAATATGGTTTAATGTTAAATCTGCTGTGAGACAAGGATGAACATTATCTCCTCTGTTATTCATTATCTATATGGATCACATTATGAAGGAAATTGGTATTAAAAACGATATCAAAATTGGAGATGTTATAATGTCAGCTCTTTGCTTTATGCAGATGATGTTATACTTCTAAATAAATCTGCTACAAGTCTGCAAGATTCTCTGACTAAATTGAATAACTGTTGTAATAGATATGGTATGAAGGTCAGCTATAAAAAGACAAAGACAATGAAAATAGGTAGAATCGTTGAAAATGTCAATTGCGTTATGAATGGAGAACCTGTGGAACAAGTAAACATTTCAGCTACTTAGGCACGATTTTTAGTGAAGATGGTAGATTAAATATGGAAATAGACAACAGAATCAACAAAACTGGTATGGTAGGAAGTCAATTGAATAAATTCATATGGAATAAGACAGAAATTGGTCGGAACACTAAATTAGCTGCATACAAGACAGTGTTCAAACCAGTTTTAATTTATGGATCTGAGAGCTGGGTCAGAAGTAAAACACTTGACCAAGTACTAGAGACCGCAGATATGAGAGTCCTGAGAAAGATTATAGGCGTGAACAGATGGCATCAATGGCAATATCATATTAAAAACGAGAATATTAGGAAAGAACTTGACATTGCCAGCATCCAGGAATGCATTAGCAGAGCTAATCTCAGGTGGTATGGTCATTTAAACAGAATGGGCGAGGAAAGATAAGCCAAAACAAGTGTTCTCTTCCAAGTTGGCAGGAAAACGACCCAGAGAAAGGCCAAGATATAGGTGGATTGATACGGTACAAAGTGCCTTAGACGACAGAAATATAAGATCTGATAATATTGGAGTCTTGACAAGTGACAGACTGATCTGGAGGAAAATTGTAGATAGGAAGTTAGTAATGATGTAAATTTTTCATGTAATACTATCATTTCCTGTACACCCCTTGAGGGTACATGGCAGGAATTTGATGATGATGATGAAGTAGAATAACATTAAAAATATTATTTTTTACTTTTATACAATAACTTAGCTATGTGAGCAATACAGTTTTTCATAACACTAGGGTAACCAAAGAAATGGTGCAGTACAGTTTGAAGGGCTTATAAAATTTTATTTTATTTTAACCAATTCTACTTAGCAAGGCCATTAAAACTAACAAGCACTCACCACTTAAATGTTAATTATTTTCAAAGGATATAATGTTTCATTGAAGACAGAAGAAACAGGGTAGGTGGAGCAGTATTATTATTATTATTGTTGTTAGCTGAAGAACCAACAAAAAATGAACTTAAGAAAGAAGTAGATCTGAGGGAGATGGTTCATTTGAGGGTGTCTGGTGTGAGATAGAGACCAACAAAATATACTGTTGCTGCTGCTGCTATAGCTCTGGGGATCCAAATGAAGATGTAGATGTCATGCATCATCAGATTAGTACAATGAATGCAGGCCAAGCAATTAATCATTATCATTGGAGATTTCAACTATAAGGATACAGAGTGGAAGAGAAAAAGGGCACATGGCAAGATGGAAATGGAATTTATACAGTACTAACAGAAAATTGCCCAAAACAGCATGCAGTGGAGGGGACCAGGAGTTTGATAGTGATAGATATCTTAGAACATGAAATTGGATAACTTCAGTTATCCAATTTCATAAATCATGAAGAGGATTCAGAGACAAGACCAAGCTGGTGACAGGTCTGTGGAATGCTTCCTATGAGGATAGATCGAAGATGTGTGGGTTACAGAGTTTAGTTGACAGATGGAGAATAGGGGCATGGTAGAAACTTATAAGTTACTAAAGGAATTTTATAAGATTAACACAAAAGAAATATTTCAATAGATGAATAGCAGCAATGGAACAAGGTCACCCCTGGAAGAATGTGGTTAGTAAGAGTGTCTGGACTAGGTTCTTTGCTTGGAGAGTGGTGAATGAGTGGAATGATTGCAAGAGGTAGTTCTGAGTGCCCCATTGGTGAATAAGTTTAAGGAGAGGTATGATAGGGTCACCGGGGTTTCTTAGAGATTAGGTGGTGGTAGAAAGGATTCAGAGATGAGTGATCAAGCTGGTCACAGGTTTGTAAAATGCTCCCTATGATGATGATGTTGAAGGTGTGTAGGTTACAAAGTTTAGTTGATAGTCAGAAAAGAAGGGAGATGATAGAAACGTTTAAGATATTAAGGAGGTTTTATAAAATTGATGCAAAGGAAATTTTTCAATATATGACAAATAGAGAACCAGGGGTCATTTATTGAAGTTGTGGAAGAGTGTGGTTAGCAAGGGTGAATTGGTTAGTTTTTTTGCTTGGAGAATGAAATGGACTGCCAGAATTAGTTGTGAGTGCTCTGACAGTGAATGAGTTTAAGGAAATGTATGATAGGTTTTGCATGTATAAACATTAATAAGGGTCTCCCACAACGAGTCTCCAGATGACAGTTACATTTTACTCTGAAAATTGTTTGGTAACATCACTCTTAAAATGAGATCATGAGTTTGGAAAACACATTTCATCATGTGCACCTTTTGTTGTGATTCTATACATTGCAATAAAGGCTTTGCCATTCCTTACACCAAACAACCTTGCTAACTAAAGTAGTTTGAATAAGATTTTTTTGGCAAAGAAAGTATGATATCTGAGATATTCAATCCAAATAATAATGTAATGGACTATAGTTCGCCCACCGTTTCCAGGTCCCTGCTTCGCGTCTTTCCAAGAATAGTCGATTCATGCTGAAGGGGAGAAAAAAATGAAGGACGTCCGAAGTGGTCGCCAACACACAAAATCACGTGCTTTATAGGTAAAATTTTCCAACTGTTATACAAGCAACATAGTTAACTACAATAATCATAAAAGAGAAGTTAATTTTCCGACCGGTAATAATAAGCAACTCATCCCACTATACGGACTGATTACCCTATTATCGGAATGGATTCTTCTTTTTCTGAGATGCGCAGAAGTGTCAAGGTACCTCAAATCGGTGGGTGAACTATACAAGTTTGAGAAAATTATATAAAAGAGATGGTGCTCCTAAAATTACTAAAACTTTATGGTTTTATTTTCAAAAGAGAACATTCAGGTTATCTAATAACTTCTATAACCCCTTCCCAACCTTTAATTCACTATTTCCTCATCACACAGACTATCAGTACCTGATGCATGCTTCCTGCAGACATTCCTTGGATGCAATTTACCATTAAGCAGTTTGTTTCTCATTACTCAGCAAAGTTGCAACTTCAAACTCAGTGCAAAACTGTTCTTTCTTCAGAATATTTTGTTATATATACCAAAAATTACAACCTTCACTTCATTGAGTCCCATGCTAGTGAGTTTCTTATTAATATAGAACATAAACAGCAGCTGGTTATAATTTTTGGAGTCTTGATTTACTCAAGTAATGCACAATATCATAATTTATAATGTCGGATTGCTATCAGATCTGACATAATTTTTGCTAAAAGGATGAAAAGGGTTAGCATTACAACATTTAAAAAAAAAAAATTGAAATAAATAAAAATAAAATAATAATCAAGAAAGTAGCAAAGAATAACAAATTCTAGGACAATCATGAAATATATCACCCCCCCCCCATTTATATGCTGAAGAATTCAGTAAAATGTTAACTTATGGAAAAATTCATCTCATAACAGAAAACTTAATATAAATACTGAAACTCATTCCAAAATATTTTATCGTTTCTTATGATTTTATAAATATATATATATATACACACACACACACACACACATACACTCTGGTATAAAAAATACACAATAAAAGTACAAATGTATTTTTAAACAACACACATGAATACAACCAGGTACATAAAAATATATTCATTCAGTCATCAGCAGCGAGTATAGAACCCTAGTGTTAGGTGAAAGTGAATGTTGTATATGGTGCTTGAGTCATCAGAATTCAGCAGTTTGGATCTCTTCAGATATCACACTGCATTATTTAATATATAGCAGACAGTAACCCACACACATATATGTATGTGTGTGCATGTGCACTACTTTCTACTTTCTTTTCAAAATCCAATGTGATGGTTTTTATATTTTGATGTGAAATGTCATCATTATTTTGCTCAATGAGTGTAGGGGATATTACAGCAACTCTACATAATTCAGTTATTGCTTGCTATTATTACTAGCTTTCTATCACATATATCTGTTCGTATTCCAGATTATCAACTTCCAGTCTTCTAGGGTAGAACTAATGACGTCAATCGCCTAAGATCTCAGACTTCGTGTAGACTCTTAAGTCAGTTGCTAGTAGTGCTGTAATTATGATGTGAATCATGTAACATATGCAGTACATATCGTTTCATTATTAATGGTTCTTGTACTATACTTCTACAGATTAAGTATTCTGCATTTGTTTAGAACCATCTGACACATTTGATAAAAATGCTAGCTCTAAGTAAAACACTTGACCAAAGACCACAGATATGAGAGTCCTGAGAAAGATTAGAGGCTTGAACAGATGGCATCAATGGCAATATCATATTAAAAACGAAGTCTGCGGAGTTAGCCTAGTGGCTATGTGCTTCGCAACCATATGCCTGGGGAAGGAGTGTCCTGGGTTCGATTCCCATCGCCGACGTGAGGAGCTTAAGAATCTTCCTGAGCCATAGCCAAGTTAGTTGGTCTTGGGCGTGGACAGCAGGGTTTTTTTCTACACCATTTTATCTGCGGTTTTTCATCCCGCAAGCAGGCAAACCGACCCCGTGAACACACGGATCTACAGCCATAAATACTCAAACCCCAATGGGGGGGGGGCTCAACTCACCCCAATAGGGATGGGGAAGAAAAAGGAGGAAACTCCATATGAATAAATAAAAAAATAAATAAATTTAAAAAGAAGATATTAGGAAAGAACTTAACATTGTTAGCATCCAGGAATGTGTTAGCAGGGCTAATCTCAAGTGGCATGGTCACTTAAACAGAATGGGAGAGGATAGATTAGCAAAACAAGTGTTCTCTGCCTTTTCTCTGTAAGAAAATGACTCAGAGGAAGATATAGGTAGATTGATACAGTAAAAAGTGCCTTAGAAAATAGAAATATAAGATCTGATGACGACGTTGGAGTCTTGACATACAACAGATTGATGGGAGGAAAATTGTAGATAGGAAGTTAGTCGTGATGTATAATATCCTGTACACCCCTTGAGGGTATATATCAGGAATTTGACGATGAGAAAAAAAAAAAAAAAAAAAAAAGCAATGCCTTTTATTCCCCTATATGGAGTAGTCAAAACGTGGGCTCTTCTATCTAACTTTCTAACTTTTTAAAGAGTGGAGTGGGGGTTCAATCTCCAGAAGTGGCCAATCAGAGATAGCTGGCCCAAGAATATCACTAATTACACTGGGCAACAAAAAAAAAAAAATTTTTTTTCTGCTGATTATGATCTGACGCTTGTTTTTTTTACTAATTTGGGTGCGCTGATTTCAAATATCAAACTCATTTTTCTCTATCACATCAGGTTTTCCCTCTATGGCATTTTCTTTTTGCTAATTTGTAAGTTTTTGATAGGTTTAAGGAGGCAGTACTATTTAGAGGATCAAAAAAATCTATTTTTTTAATATTACTTTCCGAACGTGTGCACTTTTAAAAATCTGTTCCTAACTTTTTATCAAGAAATTCGGAAAATTCCTGAAGATATAGCCTATTATTCAAAGCAGTGCGCAGATCAGAATCGGAGCGTTCACCACTCTCACTTGTTAGTAAATGAATAAATGCGTAAGAACCTGCAAAGGCATGTACTGGCGCTTTGAATGCGAGAGAGGCCGATAACCGACCTAATACATTTAGATGATGAAAAGTAGGCGATGACAACTGCCTAAAACAAATGAATGCTATATGCGTCATAGCAGACAAAGAATGATCAAAATCAGTCAATCGTTAATCGATCATGAAAGTTGAGCGCTTATAACGTTTTAATAAAGTCTCTGGGTTTTTTTGTCATGTTAATTGCATGTTAGTCAGCAGTGAAGAAAATACATCATGTCTACTACTCGAAATTGTGTCAATAGTGTAGATTCCTTCTGCTACATTTGTGGCAGCTTTACTGTTCCCAGTCAAAGGACAAATATCACTGATTTCATTAGGAAAGTGTACTTTGCATACTTTGACGTAAAAATTGCAGATCAGGACAAGTCATGGGCTCCAAATAAAGTGTGTAAGTCATGTGTAGAAAATTTACGACAGTGGAGCAAGGGAAAACACCAAAAATTAGCTTTTGGCATTACAATGATTTTGCGTGAACCGAAAAATCACGTAGAGGATTGCTATTTTTGTTTAATTCAGACTTCTGGTTATAATAAGAAGAATAAGAAAAAAATTGTGTATCCAAATCTCGACTCAGCAATTCGGCCAGTTGCTCATTCCAATGAAATAGCCATGCCAATTGATAAAGGATTTCCTTTACTTGAGAACGAGCATGATCAGGATATGCCAGATGTTCTTGAGGAGCAAGACCCGGATGGTGAGTTAGACGATGAAAATTTAATTTCTAGTTCTGGACCGCAACGTTTTACTCAAGCGGAATTGAATGACTTAGTAAGAGATTTGGGCCTATCAAAGGAATCATCGGAACTGTTAGCTTCAAGATTAAATGAAAAAAACTTACTGGAGCAAGATACGAACATAACTTTTTATCGTAGTGTGTCAATGTGTCAGGTTTACTAACTGAAAGGAGTGTTGTACAATATCACCCAAATGAGTGGCGTTTATTTATCGACACTTCAAGTAGAAGTCTCAAGTGTGTCTTACCACACAATGGGAATGTATATGGCTCAATTCCTATTGGCTATTCAGCCCACTTAAAGGAAACATATGAGGACATTAAAAAGGTTCTGAAGTTATTAAAATATACAGACCATAACTTGATCATCTGTGTGGATCATAAAATGGTGAACTTTTTACTTGGCTTTCAAAGAGGATTTACAAAGTTTCCGTGTTTTCTATGCTTCTGGCGAGCTAGAAACCAACACTGGAGTCAGAAACATTGGCCTCTTAGAATATCCTTAAATGTTGGAGAACAGAATGTTATAAATCAACCTTTAATCAACAGAGAAAAAATCATTTTTCCACCTCTACACATCAAACTAGGTCTTATGAAGCAGTATGTTAAAGCTTTAGATTTACAAGGTGACTGTTTCCAATACATATGTGAAAAATTTCCACGACTTAGTTATGAAAAAATTAAAACAGGTGTATTTGATGGACCGCAAATTAGAACTTTAATGAGAGACCCAAATTTCATCAACTCTATGAACGAAATTGAGAAAGAGGCCTGGACTTCATTTACAATGGTTGCGAATAATTTTCTTGAAAACAAAAAAGCGTGCAATTTCAAAGATCTAGTGGAAACAATGCTTGAAAATTTCCAGCGCCTAGGCTGCAACATGAGCATAAAGCTTCATTTCCTATACAGTCATCTTGATAGATTTCCCGAGAATTTAGGTGCTGTAAGCGATGAAAAGCGAAAGATTTCATCAAGACTTAAAAACTATGGAAGATCGGTACCAAGGAAGATGGGATGGCAGACGACTGTTGGAGTATTCAAAGGGATTGCCAAAACAGAACACACAGCAGAAATTGCTACAAAAAAAAATTTATTCCCTGAAACTCATGTGTAAGTAAAAATTGTTATTTTTTTATAAATATTCTTGTAATTTTTAATGAATATTGTTAAGTAGTTATGTATCTAATTATCAGCCTCTCTCGCATTCAAAGCGCCAGTACGCGCCGTTGCAGGTTCTTATGCATTTATTCGTTTACTAACAAGCGAGAGCGGCGAGTGCTCCGATTCTGATTTGTGCACCGCTTTGAATAATAGGCTATATCTTCGCGAATTTTTCGATTTTCTTGATAAAAAGTTAGGAACAGGTTTTTAAAAGTACATACTTTCAGAAAATAATATTAAAAAATCGATTTTTTTGATCCTCTAAGTAGTACTGCCTCCTTAAAACTATCAAAAACTTACAAATTAGCAAAAAGAAAATGCCATAGAGAAAAAACCTGACGTGATAGAGAAAAATGGGTTTGATATTTGAAATCAGCGCACCCAAATTAGTAAAAAAACAAGTCTCATATAAAAGTCAGCAAAAATTGTGTTGGACTGTGTTATCAATGGCATCCATTGAAGAGATGACAGAGAGTGCTGTCATTTTCTGCTCCTTACACCAAACTCATTCTGCTTCTTCTCATTTGGTAAGAATACTTTCTAACAGTATAATTTTTTAATGTTAGCCATGAATTCCATGTGTTTACTATCTTAACTTTCCTCATAAGCCACATATACAATCTAAAGTCTGACTAACTTCATTAAAATTGGTTGAAATAGTTTGGGGAATTATACACTAATTTCTCTCTTATTCCATGTAATTTATTCAACTGGCTCCCTACCATAAAAGCCTTGCTTATTCTATCATTCCATATTGAATTTGTCATTATATACAGATCTCTGCAATGTGACTGTTACTCAAAAAAGCATACCAGAGATATGTTTTTTGAGTATCATATTATTTATTTATTTATATTATTTATAAAAATAATATAAATAAATAATAAAAATAATCAAATGGTCAGCCTGGTTGGTAAACCTACTCTCCAACCAACAGATAGCAGTTTCGAATCCCACTGCAGGCATGTATGTTTGTGATTGTCTTTATGTGGGAGATGAATTTCATTGTCTGGCATGAGACCATTGTCCCACTTATTGGAGGACTAAAGTGGCTTGATACAAAATTCTATGTTTGGTCTCCAGAGCAGAGTTTCTGGACTATGTTATAATAAATAAAATAATTTTTTAAAAAATCACATACAAAATTAACATATATATATGAAATCGATAAAAAATGGGTCTCTCTGTGTGTGTGTGGGGGGGGGGGAATAGATCCTTAGCCGCGCATGATAAAAATGTACTATAGGTTTACTAATAAACTTTTGTGGGTGGAAACCACATAAAAAAATAAATAAAATAAAATAAAAGGTTATAATAAAAAAAGTTCCTCTTTTTACAATGAGTAAGATAAAACCTCAGCATAAAAATTAAAAACAAGTGTTGATTTATCATATTGGTATATTGTGATTAACTACTGATTCTTTATTCTGGTTTAGAAAGTGAGGTGGTGGAGATGGACAAGTTGGGCAATAGATGATGACAGAAATGGTGTATGGTTGAATAAAAACAGAAGAAGAGGGGTATGAGAATTATAAAAACCAGTAAAATAATATGGCATGGGATTAAATCTGAATGAAAAAAAAAAAAAAAGACAGCAGATAATTATATATGTAAAACGGGTGGAAATGTCAAGTTAAAAGACCAACAGGCCTATTAAAATACCTTCTCTCTACTGCATCAGGTTCAACAGCCTATCACAATGAAATAATAGATTCACATAAATAATATCAATGATATGGTCCAACGTGATATCAATGATTCTCCCCTTGTTACTTTTGCATGAGCAATTTAACTCACTTTAATTTGAACAGCCTTTATAAAAGTTCTCCATGTCCTAGATAAGGTCTTTCCAACCAAAAATCATTGTTGATATGAAGTGAATTACAATGTCCTCTTTAAAATATTTTTAAAATAATAATAATAATCATATAATAAGATCCATGTGGAGAAAAAGAAATGAAGAGGAAGACTGGGAGTAAGGTAAAATAACATCAGGACAAACTAATGTTATTTTACAATATAACCATATATATAATATATGGTTATATTATTATATGGTCAACAGGCTGGTTTCAAAAAAGGCTTTTCAACAATAGATCACATTGAAACTATTACTCAGCTAACAGAAAGATGCAGAGAATACCAGATTCCACTTTGTCTTCTTTTTATAGATTTAAAAAGGCATTTGACACTGTTCAACATAAACACAGTATTCCAAGTTTTAATAGAACAAGGCATAGAAAAAGCATACACCCAACTCTACAAAGAAAGCACAACAAATATCACCCTTTTCAATCACCCGATTAAAATTAACTTAAGTAGAGGAGTACGTCAGGGTGATGTCGTATCACCTAATCTTTTCACATCTACTCTGGACCGCATCGTTCGAAAAATTGACATGATAGAATAAACATTGATGGTGAAATATTAAATATCCTATTATTCGCCGATGATGTGGTATTAATATATCTCACTCACCCAAACTCCTAGTATCAATGCTGAATAACATAAGTCAAAACTGCCAAAAAATTGGATTGGAAATACACCCTGACAAAACAAGATAGATGAAAAACAAATACTGTAAAGATCATACAATCACTCTAGAATCTCACACCATCGAAAAAGTTGAAGAATACATCTACCTCGGCCAGCCCATAAAAATGAATAATGATATATCAAATGAAATAGCAAGGAGAAAAAGAGATAATATCAACAATTACCAACCAAAACATAGATATAGACATAAGAGACCATCTTTTCAATAGTCACATCTTACCAGCATTAACTTATGGCAGTGAAACATGGAACACAACTTTAAAAGAAGAACAAAGCTTAATAACAACTCAACATGCAATAGAAAGAAGAATATGCAATATAAACAAAATAGACCATGTAAGACACACAGAAATCAGGAAGAAGTCTGCACTCACAGATATAAAAAAAACAATTTACAACAGCAAAAGAAGATGGGTAGGACATCTCGCCAGAATGAGAGACAACAGATCGACAGTCAGAGTTACAAACTGGTATCCGAGAGATACCAAAAGGAAACCTGGACGACCAGCCTTAAGGCTGGAAGACCCAAGACAGGAATAGCTGGACTCTTTACGACCTGCAGTCATGGAGAAATCCTGACTGAAACCACAGGTCCATCAAGGTAATGGTTATATTCATTTTACTGGATATAAAAGCATCTATGATGACAACGAGCTGCCAGTCAATACTACTAATTTTTGGTATCTGTTCATCAGCCTCCATTTTATCCACGTTACCAGTTTCATATCCATCCCATATGCTGCAATTTGCATAACAGAGTTCCACGTGGTATCCTATCAAATGCCTTTGCAAAATCCAGCAGTATCATCGTGTAGTAATTCCCTTCATCCACCTCAGCTGTCATCCTATTATCAAAAGTTAATAGATTACTAAGGCATAACCTACCCTTCACAAAGCCATGCTGCTCCCTTACAGAGAATCATATTTTTATCTCCATCAATCCACCAGTGGCTTTAAGTGGCTAACAGGCACTTAAGCGCCCATAGCCTTCCAAGTACCCTTGGATTTCTTAACCATAATACGAGGATAAGGCAGTTACCACTATGCCTTCAAGTATTCTTATCTGTAAATTGTGTATGTTCTATTGGCCGGTTTGTCTGTTCTGGGGGGACGAAAAACCCGAGTTTCTCTTTAGTCGAAAGAGACCAGATAAAGGTTCCTCATGTCATGGATGGGAATCGATCCCAGGTCTTTCTGACCAAAAGGCTTTGTCTACACCAAATGAGCTACAGAGGCTTTCATAATTCTAGTAGCAAGACTTATACGTTGGTTAGACATAACTGGTAATTAGTGTACGGAAAAAACGTATAAGTCTTGCTACTAGAATCATTATCATCCACGCACGAAAGGCCCGACAATACAGCAAATTGAGGTTGAAGATATCGAGGCAAATAAATCGTCTGACGTTCCTAAAATGCTAACAAAGTGATCCCTAATTGTGTCAAATTGAAGCACCGTTTTACTTCCGAGAAAGCTCTACGCATTTATAACCGCACTAGCTTCACCCTGTTAAGAGAACAAATTACCGCAACGCGCGTTCTCCTTGCCAATGAAAACAAAACCTTACGGGCGCTAGAGGAAGAGCTTTCAAATACACTCGGCCTTGATCTATGGTCTATACTTCATGACATCTCATGCGCATCGGCAAGTGAAAAAATACGAAAACCTGACAACGACTTCTACTTCCATACCCCAGCAACCACTCAACACTGTAGTCAACCTCTCGTCAGCAGTTTTAAAGCCTGAAGCACTCACCGCACTTTCACGTGGTCACAATTTCGCCCTAGCTCCTAAAAGGATACCTGCTGAAGAAATCATGATCCAAATAGAGCGTGGAATTCGCAACCTGCCTAACCATATCGCCAACAACGTAAGACTGGATGTAGTCGGTGTTCTCACTAAAGCCAAACCTCCAAAATCCAACTTATCCAAAAACGAATATACAGCCCTACAAGAATTGAAAAACAATAAAAAAATAGTAATCACCAAAGCTGATAAGGGAAGCGCCACTGTGGTACTCAATCAAAAAGACTACAAAGGTAAGCTAAATTCTTTAGTACTAGACCGTACTACTAACTTCCCCATTGAATATAATCCGACCAGCTCTCAGATTAGAACTATCCACAGACTCCTTAAGAAAGTCACTTCTTGGCCTGTGGAAGTCACCAACAAACTTAAACCTTATAACTCTAGACCCCCCCCCCGATTATATGCACTCCCAAAAATACATAAACAAAATGTGCCATTGTGTCCCATAGTGGATGGCATTGATTCCCCCACATATAAATTAGCCAAACATTTAGCCAAAACGCTCACACACTACACTGGCAACACACCATCACACAAAAAAAACTCAGCCCACTTTAAAGCCAGTATAGAAAACCTCACACTCCAACACACTGACATAATGGTCAGTTTTGACGTCTCCTCCCTATTCACTAATGTCCCACTCAAAGAAACCCTAGAGCTCATCCAAGCCAAGTTTCCTCCCGATATCTCAGCCCTATTTCAGTTCACAATGAACTCAGGCTATTTCGTTTGGCAAGGAAAGTTCTACAAACAGATAGAGGGGACAGCCATGGGTTCACCACTTTCCCCACCCTTGGCCAATTTCTTTATGGAGACATTTGAAGAGAAAGCCTTAAACTCCGCCCCACAAAAACCTACTATTTGGCTTCGTTATGTGCATGATGTGTTTGCTATTTGGCCACATGGCTCAGACACACTCCACTCTTTCCTAACACACTTAAACAACCAACACCCCAGAGTCCAGTTCACCTTAGAAAAAGAGGAAAATAACACCCTCCCCTTCCTAGACACTTTAATCATCCACCAGCTTGATGAATCTTTGGTTTTCTCTGTTTACAGAAAACCCACCCACACTGGCAGATACATTCACCAGCAATCCCCCCCCTCACAACAATATGGGGTGATAAAAACACTATATAACAGGGCAAAATTAATCTGCTCAGATGACAAGGCCCTGACTATTGAACTAAACCACATCCTCAACACTTTCTTAGCCAATGGCTATAACCCCAAAAAAAATCCAAAAAATACTAAAACCTGCAAACCACAACCCCCCCTCCCCTCCACAATAAAGATTACACCAAATCTATCACCATCCCCTACATCCAGGGCACCTCTGAGAAAATAACCAATATCCTCAAAAAATATGACCCTACTTCCTGTTACAGACCATATAAAAAGTTGGCATCCCTTATCCGCTCTACCAAAGACCAACCACTTCCCCTAGACCTACCTGGTGTATACCAGGTCCTTTGCAGCTGCAAATTGTCCTACTTTGGCCAAACAGGCAGAACAACAAATATCAGGATTTCAGGACACCAAGACTACATCCGGTTTCACCAGTACAGCGGCTCTGGGCTGGCAGACAATGCCTTAGATACCCATCATAAAATTCGTTGGAAGAAAACAAAAATAATTCATCGCAGCAAGTTTAAATACGAAAGATTATTCAAAGAATCTTCAGCAGCTCTAAAAAACGTTCCTAACCTCAACAAATTTGGGTGCATGAAACTGCCCCAAATTTGGGAGACTTTTATTATGAGAACTTCAGCCCAACTGCCAAGACTACCAAATTAGACCGCAAGAGGGCACCATTAGGACTTTAGGAACAATATTAGTTTCTTGCTTTCTTGCTCATTTGCTTTGTGTTAGTTCCTGAGTGCACATACCATATCTTTATGTTCCTGAAGATGGCAATGTGACGTTGCCAAAATATAGAAGTTATTCATTAAGGTTACCTTTAATTAATATACTTTATATGCGTTGTTAATTCCGTAAACTAATTACCAGTTAGAGGCTCTCATATTTTTATCGATTCATTTTTAAATCTCTTTCTGCAACTTTTCCAGTACTTTTACCACAATTCCTGAGATACTGATTGGTCAATAATGCTACAACAGACTTAATCCTCTTTTATGCAAAGTAATTATTTTGCCCTCCTTCCACTCCCTTGGAACTTTGCCAGGGCTGAAAATTAAACAGCTTAGTCAAAGGCATCACCACTTCAACTGCACATTCTCTTAAAATGTGAGCCAATATCCTATCTAACCCCACAACTATATCTACATTCCAATTCTGCAATATCCTAAGTACTTTTAATTCATCAACCTCTGTTCTCACATCAGTTTCTGTCACAACAATATCTTCACTTGGATGATACACTCTTGCATAATGATCAGTCAGTAGCTCCACAATTTCATCTGCCTGTTATCTCTCTACCATCTGTACTCAGTAAAGTTATCCTTCCATTCTTCCTCTTTACCTTGGACTTGTGATTTCAGTCAGGATTCCTCCATGACTACAGGTCGTAAATAGTCCAGTTGTTCCTATCTTGGGCCTTTCTTCTCCAATTTCTTCAGACTTTCTTAATCACTGGTTCTTCCCACCATAAGGCTGGTCTTCCAGGCTTCCTTTTGGTATCTCTCGGATACCAGTTTGTAACTTTGACTGTCCATCTGTTGTCTCTCATTCTGACAAAGTGTCCTACCCATCTTCTTTTGCTGTTGTAGATTGCTTTTATTACATCTGTGAGTTCAGACTTCTTCCTAATTTCAGTGTGTCTTAAGTGGTCTATTTTGTTTATATTGCACATTCTTCTTTCTATTGCATGTTGAGTTGTTATTAAAGTTAGTTCTTCTTTTAAAGTTGTGTTCCATGTTTCCCTGCCATAAGTTAATGCTGGCAAGATGTGACTACTGAAAAGATGGCTCTTATTTCTATATCTATGTTTTGGTTGGTAATTGTTGATTTTATTCTGTTGAAGGCTATCCAAGCAGCTCTTTTTCTCCTTGCTATTTCATTTGATATGTGATTATTCATTTTTATGGACTGGCCGAGGTGGATGTAATCTTCAACTTTTTCAATGGTGTGGGATTCTAGAGTGATTGTATAATCTTTACAGTATTTGTTTTTCATCCATCTTGTTTTGTCAGGATGTATTTCCAATCCAATTTTTTGGCAGTTTTGGCTTATGTTATTCAGCGTTGATTCTAAGTGTTTGGTTAAGTGAGGTATCAATTCCACATCATCGGCAAATAGTAGGATAATTAACATTTCACCATCAATGTTTACTCCACCTTTCATGTCAGTTTTTTGAATGATGCTATCCAGAGTAGATGTAAAGAGATTAGGTGATAAGACATCACCCTGACGTACTCCTCTACTTAAGTTAATTTTAATTGGGTGATTGAAAATAGTGATATTTGTTGTGCCTTCTTTGTAGATATCTTTTATGAGTTGGATGTATGCTTTTTCTACACCTTGTTCTATTAAAGCTTGGAATACTGTGTTTATGTTCAACAGTGTCAAATGCCTTTTTAAAATTTATAAAAAGAAGACAAAGTGGAATCTGGTATTCTCTGAATCTTTCTGTTAGCTGAGTAATAGTTTCAATGTGATCTATTGTTGAAAAGCCTTTTTTGACACTGGCCTGTTCTTTGCAGCTATTTTCATTGATGGAGGTTTGTATTCGGTTTAGGATGACTCTGGTGAATATTTCATGTGTGTGCGCTAATAGATAGATGGATCTGTAGTTACTGATGTCTTCTTTATTACCTTTTTTATGCAGAATTAAGGTCTTTAATGTTTTCCATTCAGTAGATACTTTCCTTAATTGTATATATTGGGTAAATCTCTCTGCTAGAGCTTTAAAGAGTATATGTCCACCCATTTTTAATTCTTCAGATTTTATACCGTCAATTCCTGGTGATCGGTCATTTTTCATATGGTGGATAGCCATTTTTACTTCTTCAGGTAGGACAGGTGGTATTTCCAAATGTTACAAATTTTCATCTGGTACTGGAGTGGTAATTACTTCTTTAGATGAGTAAAGGTTCTCATAAAACGATTTTACTATTTTTTCTATTTCATTTCTGTTTGTGCGTCTGTTTCCTTGACTGTCTATGAAGGCTGACGGTAGTGGTCGCTTTAGATTTCTTTCTTTTTCTATTTTTTTAGGCTGCTGCAGAGCCTAACTGCTTCTGCCAATTTTTTCATTCTATATATGTTATAGTCGTCTTTGATATTCTGCCTCAGTTGTTTACAGATAATTTTATAATCTAAGCAGTCTTTTCCTGTATCCTTCAGTATTTTTCTTTTCTTCAATAGTTCTATCATTCTTTGGAGGAAGTTCATTAACAGATTATTCAAGTTTGTTAAATCTTCGTCAATGTCATTTTTTAATTTCCAGTCAGTTCCTTCAACATTTTTTCTAAATTCTTCTGGGTATATTTGTTTTGGACGCTTTTTATGGTTGGACTGTGCTCGTATGCATTCTTCATTTTTTCTTTGTATTTTGAGGGTGGCTCTTATTGGATGGTGGTCTGGATGAATATCGCAATAGGTTTTCCCAATGACTTCCACATTTTTTATTATTCTTTTGTGATCTGTTAAAATGAAATCAATTTCATTTCTTGTCTCTTCATTTGAAGATTGCAAAGTCCATCTTTTTCCAGTTCTCTTTTTTAAAAAAAATATTCATAATGTACAGCATTTCTGCTTCTACAAATTCTGCCAGGAGTTCACCTCATTCATTCCTTTCCCCCACAGTCCAATGTATTTTTCCTCAATAAATTCTGTACCAATCTTTGCATTGAAATCCTCACACACTATTGTGTACAGGTAACCCTCGTATAACACGGTCTACAAATTGTAGAACCCCTGTTGAACGTGGTACTTATACAATGCGGTTTCGATACAAGACGGTCCACAAACTGTAGTAACCCTTCACCTTTTCATATATTTTTCAACGCGTGACTTAAAAATCAAATTTTATCTTCGTTAACTTTGCATTTGCCCGTATCGCACATGCAGTTATAAGTAGTGAATTTATATTAGGGGAAATACCCTTTAGCACACATGTACATCAATTGTTTACCATCATCATCATCATCAAATTCCTGCCATGTACCCTCAAGGGGTGTACAGGATATGATAGTACTACATGAAAAAATTACATCATTATTAATTTCCTATCTACAATTTTCCTCCAAATCAGTCTGTTACTTGTCAAGACTCCATCATTATCAGATCTTATATTTCTATCGTCTAAAGCACTTTGTACAATATCAATCCACCTATATCTTGGTCTTCCTCTAGGTCGTTTTGCTGCCAACCTGGCAGAGAACACTTGTTTTGCTAATCTTTCCTCTCCCATTCTGTTTAAGTGACCATACCACCTGAGATTAGCTCTGCTAACACATTCCTGGATGCTGACAATGTCAAGTTCTTTCCTAATATCCTCGTTTTTAATATGATATTGCCATTGATGCCATCTGTTCACGCCTATAATCTTTCTCAGGACTCTCATATCTGTGGTCTCTAGTCTTTGGTCAAGTGTTTTACTTCTGACCCAGCTCTCAGATCCATAAGTTAAAACTGGTTTGAACACTGTCTTGTATACAGCTAATTTAGTGTTCCGACTAATTTCTCTCTTATTCGATATAAATTTATTCAATTGACTTCCCACCATACCAGCTTTGCTTATTCTGTTGTCTATTTCTATATTTAATTTACCATCTTCAGTAAAATTCGTGCCTAAATAGCTGAAATGTTTTACTTGTTCCACAGATTCTCCATTCACAACACAGTTGACATTTTCAATGATTCTGCCTATTTTCATTGTCTTTGTCTTTTTATTGCTGACCTTCATGCCATATCTATTACAACAGCTATTCAATTTAGTCAGAGAATCTTGCAGACTTGTAGCAGATTTATTTAGAAGTATAACATCATCTGCATAAAGCAAAGAGCTGACATTAACATCTCCAATTTTGATATCATGTTTAATACCACTTTCCTTCATAATGTGATCCATATAGATAATGAATAACAGAGGGGATAATGTACATCCTTGTCTCACACGAGATTTAACATTAAACCATCTTCCTGTACTTCCTTCAATTCTAACTGCTGACTTACAACTCAAATAAAGACTAAGTATTACTTGATATAATGCCCCATTGACACCATATAACTGCAGCGTATTGAATAGCTTCTCTCTTGGCACCTTGTCATATGCCTTTTCCAGATCGACAAAACTTAAATACAGATTTTTGTTATATTCCCATGCTTTCTCGACTATTTGTCGTAAAGTGAAGATCTGATCCTGACAGCCTCTATTTGGCCTGAATCCAGCTTGTTCTTCACCAAGCTTTTCTTCCACAATTTTTCTCAACCGTTTCTCAAGTATACTTGCATAGATCTTGCCAGGAACACTCAGTAGGGAAATACCTCTGTAATTCTCACATGCAGTTTTATTTCCCTTTTTATATATGGGTACTATGAGGGCTCTACTCCAGTCATCGGGAATTCGTCCCTCTATCCAGGCTTTCTGAACTATGCAGTGCAGCCACTGTAAGACTCTTATACCACCATACTTCAGCATTTCTGGTCAAATATCATCTACTCCTGCTGCCTTTCCACATTTCAAGCCTTTGATGGCTTTTTCTACTTATAGTATCGATATGTATTTCTGACTGCATGCCTGGTCAGTGTTTTTTACCACTGTGCTGTCATCACTGCTTGTTTCATTTAGCAGTTTTTCAAAGTAATTACTCTATACTTCAAGGATATCTTTTTCTCCCATTTTCATGTCACCTTTATCATCTCTAATTCCTTTTACAGCACTCTTTCCTCCATTCTTAAGCTTCTTCAACAACCTCCAGAATATTTTGCCACCTTCTTGATATTTATTTTCTATATTCTTGCCAAAGTCCTCCCATGACTTTTGTTTAGCTAGTTTTACACAGTGTTTAGCATTCTTGCATTTGTCTCTATATTCTCTAAGAGCACAAGCTGACTTATTTGACAGGAACTTTTGGTATGCTTTCTTCTTTTCCTTCACTGCCTCTTTAACTTCCTGTGTCCACCAGGGAGTTCTGATTTTTTTATCCATACAGACAACCTCACCACATGCCTCTCTGGCAGAATCAATCAATGTTTTCTTCAGAGTTTGCCACTGAATCTCCAAGGTTTGATTCCTGTTCTCAAACTCTTTCATTTTTTCTTCAATAATCTTTGTGTATTTTAGCCTACAGTTCACATCTGAGAGCTGCTCAACTTTTATTCGCTTTAAAACTTTCTTACATGTTCTTCTTTCCAATATGAAATTCAATTTTATCCTGCTCAAGACTAAATAGTGATCACTTCCAATTTCAAATCCTCTGTACACTCTGGTGTCCTGCACCAGGGAGAAAACATCACTATCAACAATAACATAGTCAATGAGACTTTTCTTATTCCTAGCCTCTTCTCTCCATGTGAATTTGTGCACATTTTTATGTTGGAACATGGTGTTAGTAATAACCAGTACATGTCCTGAGCAGAAATCCAACAGATATTTGCCATTATTATTAGCTTTGCTCTTTTCTCCAAATTTTCCCAAAATATTTTTGTATGTCTCACAATCATTTCCTACTCTGCTATTTAGATCCCCAACAAGGACCAACTTTTCATTTTTCATTGTGTCAATTGCTTTTTCTAAAGCATCAAAAAATTCCTCCACTTCTACCTTAGTAGAACCTTCTGTGGGACCATAGGCACAAATAAGTCTCATTGTCCAGTTCCCCATTCTCATATTTGCCCACATTACTCTACTTGAGACTGGCTGCCATTCAAGAAGATTAGCCTTGTATTTTGTGTTGAATACTATGGCTACTCCTTCTTTTCCTTGATTGTCATTGCCTGAATATAACATTTTGTATTTATTGCTCAGAAATTGTTTTTGTTACAATTTTTTACCGTATAAAGTATTCATTATTGAAAATTGTCTTTGTTTTCTGCCAGGAAAGCGCATTAGAAATCATAAGTGTGTTAATCTCAAGCTGAGCACTTTATTTTTTGGTGAGTTACATACAATATGTAGTGCTTTTTTTTTTTATGTAAAAAAAATTTTTTTTATAATAATTGCCACTTAGAGCGCTTTTGCAATATACGCATTTATTAACAGGGATAAACCCACCCACTGCAAACTGCCAATGTAACAATTGAACAAGACTGAAAATACATTTGGTTTCGATCAGCACATGAGACTCAATCTTCATGAACTTCTTTATAAGTGCTCCAATCTCTTCAATAGTGAATCAATTAATGGGGAAATAGATTTAAATGAGGAAATGGAACAATTAATAGATGACGTCGAACCAAATGGCAGGAAAAGTTCTGCCAAAGATTTTGATTGTGATGAATCCGTTAAAGAATTCAGTTTAAAGAAATTAGCAGAAGGATTGGACTTGGCAAGAAAATTATTTTATGGATTATGAACTTAATAAAAAAATTGCAGCATAGTGGTAAGCAGTCTTATTACTGACTTCTGGATGACTAAACCAGCTGAAGTATGCAGAGTTATACAAATGATGTCCAAGAGATTTCAAGTAATGATGACGTCCAGTCACTCGTAAATAAAGAACATCTACGAAATATTAGTTTTGAAGAGAGTGATGACAAAATAAAATAAAGTGCATATTAAAATATGCACTTTAATTTATTTTGCCTAAAACATTTACGTATTATGTGCAATAAAGTTTACGTACAATTTACAATTTTATGCTATGTATTTATTTCATAGTTTATGTTTTCTTAACTTACATGAATTACCTGAATTACATAAAAATATTTTTTTGTTGGATATGTCATCATTTATATAATCTTAAAAAAAAAAAAATCGGAACCTAATCCTACTTTTCCTATGTGATCCGAGTCTTGCATAACGCGATTTATATAATGCACCATTTTTGTGGAACCTAAAATCTGCATTATATGAGGGTTACCTGTATGTTGTTTTTTTTCTGTAATGTTTCTCGTAGGTGTTCATAGAAGTTTTCTATTTTTTCTTTGTCATTTGTTGAGGTGGGTGCATAGGCTACTATTATTTTTATTGTTACTGATTCATCATCCTGCCATGTACCCTCAAGGGGTGTACAGGATATGATAATACTACATGAAAAATTTACATCATTACTAACTTCCTATCTACAATTTTCCTTCAGATCAGTCTGCCACTTGTCAAGACTCCAATATTATCAGATCTTATATTTCTGTCATCTAAGGCATTTTGTACCGTATCAATCCACCTATATCTTGGTCTTCCTCTGGGTCGTTTTCCTGCCAACTTGGCAGAGAACACTTGTTTTGCCTATCTTTCCTCGTCCATTCCGTTTAAATGACCATACCACCTGAGATTAGCTCTGCTAATGCATTCCTGGATGCTGGCAATGTCAAGTTCTTTCCTAATATTCTCGTTTTTAATATGATATTGCCATTGATGCCATCTGTTCACGCCACTAATCTTTCTCAGGACTTTCATATCTGCGGTCTCTAGTCCTTGGTCAAGTGTTTTACTTCTGACCCAGCTCTCAGATCCATAAATTAAAACTGGTTTGAACACTGTCTTGTATACAGCTAATTTAGTGTTCTGACTAATTTCTCTCTTATTCCATATGAATTTATTCAATTGACTTCCTACCATACCAGTTTTGTTGATTCTGTTGTCTATTTCCATATTTAATTTATCATCATCACTAAATATAGTGCCTATGTAGGTGAAATGTTTACTTGTTCCACAGGTTCTATGTTCACAATGCAGTTGACATTTTCAACGAATCTACCTATTTTCATTGTCTTTGTCTTTTTATAGCTGACCTTCATACCATATCTATTACAACAGTTATTCAATTTAGTCAAAGAATCTTGCAGACTCGTAGCAGATTTATTGATAAGTATAACAATCGTCCACATAAAGTAAAGAGCTGACATTAACATCTCCAATTCTGGTATAATTTTTAATACCACATTCCTTCATAAGGTGATCCATATAGATAATGAATAACAGAGGGGATAATGTACATCCTTGTCTCATACCAGATTTAACATTAAACCATCTTCCTGTACTTCCATCATTACAACACCATATAACTGTAGCGTTTCAAATAGATTCTCTCTTGGCATCTTATCATATGCCTTTTCCAGATCTACAAAACTCAAATAGAGATCTTTGTTATATTCCCATGATTTCTCCACTATTTGTCATAAAGTGAAGATCTGATCCTGACAGCCTCTATTTGTCCAGAATCCAGCTTTTTCTTCACCAAGCTTTTCTTCTACTATTCTACTCAACCTTTTCTCAAGTATACTTGCATATATCTTACCAGGAATACTCAGTAGGGAAATATCGCTGTAATTCTCACATTCAGTTTTATTTCCCTTTTTATATATGGGTACTATGAGAGTCTACTCCAATCATCGGGAATTCGTCCCTCTTTCCAGGCCTTCTGAACTATGCAATGCAGCCACTGCAAGACATTTATACCACCATACTTCAGCATTTCTGGTCGAATATCATCTACTCCTGCTGCCTTTCCACATTTCAAGACTTTGATGGCTTTTTCTACTTCAAGTATGGATATGTATTCCTGACTGCATGCCCGGTCAGTGTTTTTTTACCACTGGGCTGTCATCACTGCTTGTCTCATTTAGCAATTTCTCGAAGAACTTACTCCATACTTCAAGGATATCTTTTTCTCCGGTTTTCATGTCACCTTTATCATCTCTAACTCCTTTTACAGTACTCTTTCTTCCATTTCAAAGCTTCTTCAACAACCTTCAAAATACCTTCAAAAAAGTCAGCTTGTACTAAGAGCACAAACTGACTTAATTGCCAGGAACTTTTGATATGCTTTCTTTTCCTTCACTGCCTCTTTAACTTCCTGTGTCCACCATGGAGTTCTGATTTTTCTATCCTTGCAGACAACCTCACCACCTGCCTCTCTGGCTGAATCAAGCAAGATTTTCTTCAAGGCTTGCCACTGAATCTCTAAAGTTTTTCTTCAATAATATTTGTGTATTTTAGTCTACAGTTCACATCTGAGAGCTGCTCAACTTTTATTCGCTTTAAAACTTTCTTACATGTTATTCTTTTCAATATGAAATTCAATTTTATCCTGCTCAGGACTATATAGTGATCACTTCCAATTTCAAATCCTCTGTACACTTTGGTGTCCTGCACAAGGGAGAAAACATCACCATCGACAATAACATAGTCAATGAGACTTTTCTGATTTCTTGCCTCTTCTCTTCATGTGAATTTGAGTACATTTTTATGTTGGAACATGGTGTTAGTAATAACCAGTCCATATCCTCAGCAGAAATCCAACAAATATTTGCTATTATTATTAGATTTGCTCTTTTCTCCAAATTTTCCCAATATATTTTTGTATGTCTGACAATCATCTCCTACTCTGCTATTTAGATCCCCAACAAGGACCAACTTTTCCTTTTTCATTGTGTCAGATGCTTTCTCTAAAGCATTAAACATTGGTATCCATACTCCAACTTGCTCCACATTCAACCTATTTCTAAGGAAACAAATTCATAATGTGTATAGACAGGTTTAGGTATCACAGATTATTCATAATAATGCCTCATGGTATAAATAACGCCTTCTAATAACACTCACTAATATTTCACTGGTTTGTGGCTGTGGTTGATCTTTAGGAGAATGTATGAAGGTTGCTAGTTAATGAAAGGTTTGAAAGTGGTATGGAGATCATATTTGCAAAGAACTTTGGCTATATTTTCTGATATACCTTAAACATATGGGATAATAGTTTTGTTATGATCTGTGTATTGAATGTAAGAAGGATTGGGAAGTGCATGTGGTATTTTATGCATGGGCTGTAGTTAATGGCTAAAAAGGTTGCGAAGGTCCCCAAGCTCAGTCTCAAGAGCCGTGTCATTTGAACAAATAGATCAGGCTTGGGAGAAAGTTTTTTTGGGGATGTCATGCTGTCAGGAAGGGTGGTAGTACAATTGTTTATGTAAATATCTTCTTGTATGAGTGGGTTTACTATAAATGGAGAAGGACAATGAGCCATTAGGGGAAGTCATGTCATTAGTGTATCTAGATAGAGGAGAGAACTGTTACTTTCCTTTCAATAGAGCAAACTTTTCGTTCTAATGAACAAGCATTTAAAGATAAATTATAACATCAGCAATACCTTCCTAAAAAATGGCTACAGCCAAAATACTATCAACAAAATTCTTCACAAGACTCACTTAAAAACAAAAATAAACTAGACCTACAATAAAACTTTAACCATTCCGTAGATTAAAGGGATATTAGATGAAATAAAGAGAATACTACAGAAATACAACCTTAAAGCCACGTGTACTCCTGCAAAATTAAAGAACTTACTCAACTCATCCAAGGATCCACTCTCTCCACTGACCCACTCTGTAGTATACCATATTCATTGCATCTGTAATTTGCCCTATATAGGAGAAACAGGATGCACAGTTCCTATCAGAAAAAAAAGGAACATAAATGACACATTAAATATAATAACTATGGTAAAGCTGGCCTTTCTGATCATTGCCCTGAACACTTAACACAGAATTGACTGGTAAGCACCTGTTGTTTACATCACACCAAAACATGGTATGAACGTAAATTAAGCAGGCCTGTGAAATTCTTATCAACCGCCCTAATCTTAACAATAATGATGATCTAAAAATCCCAAGAATATGGAAGACACATATTCTATCCAGTTAACCTTTCTCCCTAAGAGTTAATTATAAATATAGGACCATAGGTAATCCAGGATCTTAAATCTAATATAACAATTGTCATGTTAAATTAAGACATAATTTTTCTGTAATAAAACTATCTATATGAAAGAATGTTCTCTGATGTCTTAAATAAAATATAGCTTTGATGTAGTTATTTTATTTCATTTTATTTTCACTAGAGGTCAGGCCTGTAGAATAACTGTTGATCAAATCATTGTCTCTTTAGCATACTGTGTGAAATGTAATATAGCTTGTCTCTGTGTGTGTGTGTGTGTATGTATATATATATATATGTATACTCCAGATTATGACCCAATCAAGCTTGAAATTCTGGGAAATTAAAATAATTATTTCTAACATAGTTGTAGAGTCCATAATTTGTCTAAAATGAATGCTGATCACCATGTAACACTAAAGGAAAGAACTTCTCTTTAAGTCTTTCTCAAGTAATGGAAAATACCATTACCAGTACACCTCCACATTACCTGAAAACTTTAACTGCAAGGATGAACTATACAATTGTTGATCAACATGGAGGACCTTGATATTTATGAAGTATATGATCGTGTTGTTTCATATACAGGACTATTAAGTACTTGCTACAGTTATAAGTAATCTGCCCTCACATATTCTATCTTCTGACTTCTGCAACTGGGTTGCAGCTTTCTCTCTGGTGGTATCCCACTTATGATGGATGGATCTTTATCCTCAAACTAATGTCAGAGCTCCGCAAGTTCTTTCGTCTGCTTTCTTTCTATAATAATCAATGAATTTCTTCATATGGATGAGAATCCAATCTACAGTTTTACTGATGACATTACACTGTAATTCTCTTTCTTCTTTGACAACATCTCTTACACCACATAAATCAAAAACTTCAACAATCAAAAATCAGAATCCCAAAAACATTCTTTAATGGGATTCTGATAGCTATGTTAATTTCGATGCTAGTCAAACTTAATCCTGTTTTATTTTTACAAAAAGAGAATTTTCTTCAAGTCTTAATTTTAAGGCAAAAATCTCTAGACGAGATTTCTTTTTGTGGTAAATTTCCAATATCAGCATTATCAGCATCCAAAAAAGATGTATGTTCTTTTTTCATTCAAGCGGTTACACTTTAAAACTTCTGAATTTTGAATTACATTTATGTCATGCAATCAATCACTGATGTTGCCATATGCTGCAGCTTTAAAAAATATGGCAGTAATAGCAGAGAGAGAGAGAGAGAGAGCAGTGGCATGAACATCATTAGATGGGGTCAGCAGTTATGAGCTATAGCCATGGCGTGAAGTAAAGAAGCAGAGCTTAGAAAAATTGGCATCTTTTACAAGTGATGCCATGAAGTATTTGCACTGGGATCTTGCCTACTGGAGTAGAACTGACAATTTTGATTCAGTAGCAAGTTTTTATAAAACATGAAAATGCAATAAATAGAATTAGAGTAATATATAAAATTCTAACTTGAACATTAATCCCACAAACTGCATTACACACATGCTAGAATCAACAGTTGACCAAAATAGCAACAGAGTAGTATACCGTGGTCTGATGTAACATACTTTGTGTCTGTTAATATCAAAACACAGAGTAATTAATTTTATTTATCTACTAAAGTTATTACTTCAACAGTCATACTTTTCCTATTTTTTCTTACAAAGTAACTTTATACAGTGAATGTTATTTTAATTTAATTTAATATAATGCAACACAATATATGCACAAAATAATCAAGATGTAGTCTAAATTGGAATATAATATGCCACTTTGATATTTCCATATCTACAGAAAAAAATAACAGTTGTTCAGATCAATAAAAAAAAAATCACACACTAAAAGTTTCTTTCTAACTAAATATGAGGATGCTGATTTTAGTTACCTGATTTCTTACATCATCATCTATGCATAATAAACTATATTTTGGTTTTCTTCCCCTTTTTTTTGGCCCTGCACCAGACTTTACTTGGACCCTAGGCTGAACATTTGTCGAGGTAGGAAGGTTAACAGTAGTACAAATATTTGAGGTGTTAGAAGCTAGATCAGATTGAAATGATGGTTCAGGTTTCTTTATGCATAAATTCAATGGGGCAGGCATATTGATATCGTCTTCTTCCACAGTAGTCACAGCAGACACAATTTTTCCTGTTGATGGTATATGAGATGAAGAAAGTGAAGATGCTGAATGGGCAGGACTAGGTGCTTGTTTGCTTGAAGAATTACTTCGATTAGAACCAGTGAGTGAATTTTTTGAGGAGGTAGTTAATTTTTTTGCCTAAACAGAGAAGCAAAATATTTATAAGTGTATATTTTTACTGTTTAAACAAGATATATCATTTAAATTAATTTAAATATGACAAGTTGGCCTTTATGCTTCACAACCACAATGATCTTATCTACTCCTTGAGATTATAAGTATAAATATTTTAATAAATTGAACATGCAATGCTCAAAACCAAGATATACCTGAAAATTCATTAAAGAAATCTTGAAAATGTAACCTCACACTGTGAGACAAAAAAAGAGCATACACACATAAATGTATTTTAAAAAATAAAGTTACAAGGAGAGGTTCTACCAAAAGGCTAATTCTTGGTTTTTATTGCTAAGTTTTCATTCACCACAGATGACATGTTAATGACACCACTTTCTGAATGTAAAACCCTCCTATCCACAGAAGACTATAGCCTACAGCACAACAGTACTCTCTGAGTAGGCTTAGGGTTAGATAATCCAAAAGCTGTGCTCTAGAAACCAACATGATACTTTTTCAAGCCACTTCAGGACTCAAATATGCAGACAGTCTTACTCACAGAAGCCAATGTAAACTGTCTAGTAACTAAAGAGCTTCAACCATTGAAAACCACTCAACCTTTGAACCCACAGTGTGTTGGTTGGAGAGTATACCTGACAAGTGGGTACAGTGAATAATCTATTGCAGTGATGTTTCAAATAAACTAAACAAAATAACAGTGTTTCCATTGCTATGATTACTTATCTAAATCATTTTTTTTTTAATTTTGTTGAAAATACAACTCAAATAACCCATCAACTGCAATATATAACACAGAAAGCTGCTATTGTCATGTTGTATTAGCTGATAACCAGACGCAATGATGAAAACAAATATCCTATTATTACTGGACTGGTAATTAATTAAATATCGTGTGATGATACACGGCCGTGAGTCCCCTTTACGGGGAGGTATGGCACCATCTCAGTCCCCCCAAATTTCATTCGGGCTCGTAACCGGCATAGTTGGCAAATCAGGCCTATGGCTGGGTCAGTATTCCTGATTGTAATCCATGTGTGTTCCACAGGACCAGTTTGCCTGGTTGCAGGATGAAAAACCCCAGATAAGCTGGTGGAAAAAACCCTGCTGTCCATGTTCAAGACCGACTAATTTGGCTATGGCTGAGGGAGATCCTTAAGCTCCTTGTGCCGACGACAGGAATCGAACCTAGGACACTCCTTCCCCAGGCATATGGTTGTGAAGCGCAAAGCCACTAGGCTAACCAGGCGGACACTGGACTGGTGATCCTGCAAAACACATTTCCTGTGAATATAAGTAGCAAGTTGTGTGTGTGTGTATATATATATATATATATATATATATATCCTTCATATAGCCAACTTATATCTTTTATTATTTCAACAGTTCACTTTTTTACATTAGATTCATGGTGAATACTATTAGTGTCATTCAAGTTTTTTTACAACAATTCTAAACATGAAAGTTATAAAGTTATAGTACCTTACTATGAAAAAAAAAAAAAAACGGGGGGGGCTTATAAACGTTTAACTGGCTCACTTAAAAATATGCATTAGGTTCTCCCTTTGTGAGAATTACAACCATCCTCCTTCAAAAGCATAAAAGAATTCCATTATCAGCAAACATCTGCTTAATTTTACCTGGGTCACTTAGGGTGAAGACCTTATTAGATTCACAACAATTCATGAAATATTTACATTTTTAGAATTGGGCAGATGTTTGTTGAGTAATATTTCTGCAAAATTGGCAGCAGATTTATAATTCCTACACAGGCTGCTATGTAGTGGAGTGGAAAAGAGAGCATAATGGGTACCGAACTAAGTGCACTCTGGTTGGATTTTTTGTCTTCCCATATACAAACATTTTGGCCAAACGCCACTAGCTATTGTTGGTTTGACCTGTGCTTACAACATCCTTGAAAATTCAACAATCAGCTGATGTGTTGGTACAAGTTGGCTCAAGCACACCACTGGATAAAAGGATGTGATAATCTGGGAATGTCGCTATAAAGACCAAACACGTTTTTTCCCCCTCCCTCCAACGAAGCACTTAATGACGCTCCTAATAAGATGTACAAGTCTCACACTGCTAATGAATATCGTTTACTAAATAAAGGCAAGCATGCCACAGTGGAATTTTGAAACCACATTAGAGAGCTGAGTTATCTTTTTGGCTAAAAATACATTAAGTGAAGTAATGCATTTCCCATCACATTCTTGTATAATGATATAATGACACCAGTGGGGTATCCATAACTGTAGAATAACAAATAATACCACAGCAAAAATAAATTTATTATGTACATATTTCATCTTACGCATTGTAAGACATCATCAGTACAAGCAGCAAACAACAATAAAGATGAGATAAAGGAACAGTAGAGTGCATGCCTTATATTGGAATCCCTTTATGTATACAGTAGCGTGTTCATGATTAAAACTATTGGACTGAAAATAATTAGTTAAAAATAAAATATATATATAAGAGATTACAATTTATTTAATATGATTGAGGATAAGCCGGTGGCCTGAATGGCCAAGTGGTTAGCGCATCCACTCTCCGGCCAAAAGGCTGTGGGTTCAAATCCCGCTGTGGGCATGGATGTTTGTAATTGTGAAAATAGTAGTGGTGGTGTGCAGTAGATGGCATTGGTCTAGTTGCGGTTCGTTGGTGGATTTGAGTGGTGGAGACAGTTGTAGAGTAGGTGCCCTCCCTCAATGAGTCTTTGGACTCCCTGGAGGTGTCAAGTAATAGTAATAATGATTTCCCACACTTTTAGAATAGTGAAGCAGTCATTGGGATTCAGGATAGGTCTATGAAGTAGGGCTTCAGCACTTTCTTTGTATAATTGTTCATTTTATACATGAACAATTATACAGCAGCTTGGTGTTTTCCCATCAGATCCCGTGGTTAGTGTTTTCAATTGTATGTTGTGCCAAGCCAGATTTGTGAGGTTTGATAAGCCATATATGGCCTTGATGTTTCAGAAATACATTTATTTACAGATCTTACTGTTTGTTCATAATAAGACAAGTTGCACAAACATTGCACTTTCATCATTGGTAAAAGTTTGTCTTTTGGAGAAGGTAGCAGATTACGAATTTGGCTGATGGGTTTATAGGTAGTAAGGAGTTTTAGCAAGTATTTACATAATAATAAATTTATTTTTACTTCAGTATTAAGTGTTATTCTAGAGTTATTTGCGATCACAATTCTGTGTCACTAGCCATTTTTTTTTTTAAATACTAGTTGTCCATCCACCACTGCCCCCATTTTGTATTCGGCATTTTATTATTTGCTGATTATCTAAATAAAAGAGATAAATAAACAGATTTAACAGAAAACATGCCATTTTGTTATTTATTTTAAGAGAAAGGTGCCTTCGTAACGAAACTGGAAGAACAGCAGAATATTGTTCCCTTTGATTGGAAAATACCTGGTTCGATTCTCGTCATGAGGAGGGGAATCCTTATATGGGCTTTTTCATTTCAAGGTAAGTTAGCCGATCTCATGTGGAGGTAGCAGAGTTTTTTCCTTTTGGAAACTTGGGTTTTTCATCCTGGGTACAAACAAATCGGCCCTCAGAACAAAAAATACTGTTGTTGGTGATGATGGGGCAGGGCACTGATGGCAGAAGTAGTGTTGCAGTAGGATTAAGCAGCAGTGGAGAAGGCGAGATGTATTTAGTTAAGTAGAGTAGAATGCCCTCTGGCTGAGTCCTTGGACTCCCTGGAGGTGTCATGTAATAATAATAATAAATATCTTAGTTATTTGCCTATGCATCCAAAGGAAAATTTTTTTTTAATAAAATCTTTTTTTTTTTTTTTTAGCATGCTGTAAAATTAAGAAAATAGACGTGGAATAATAAGCCCAATATTACATAAGATAAAATGAGAGATAGCTTTCAGATATGTTTGATTTTAAACTTTGCCTTATTCTTATGGTACTGTGCAAATCTTCCTCAGATCATAATTAGCAAAAACAAAATAAATATACACCATAAAGGTTAAAATGCAGATTTCAGACATGCAAAATTAAGTGGCACAATAATAATGACAGTATAGAGCATTAAATGTTTGAATGTTATCTTCATAGATGATGGAAATAATATAATTTCATTGACAACTAATATCCTCTTTCTTAACTGATGAATATATGCTTATCATTGATAGCATTTCTTGTTTTCATTACAATGTGTCTGGTATATGCATCATTTGATTCCTGAAATAGCTTATATGACTATATATGTACGTACATTATTCATTTTCTTACTAATGGTGTTTCTGTGTATTTTTTATTTTTTGAAAACCAAAACCAAATTCTTAATAGATGTTTATTTCTTCAGTTCAGTAGATACAACTCGTACACCATATATTACAGCCACAGCACATTATTATTATTAAGAAAGATATCGAGGGAGTCAGGGAATCATCAAGGGAGGCCACATACTACATGAACCAGCAATCATACTTGTTCTTGAATTCATTCACACTGCTCACACATGCAGAACTGTTCCGTGGGTTTGCGCCGCCTGGGTGCAAACGTTTTGTGCTCCCCCTTCCATTAAAAATTAAAAGATCCTGAAGTACAATAACACGTTACATTACTGCCCCTAAATTGTGCTGCCCAGGTTCATTGCACCCTGGTACGGAACGGGCCTCTGCACACACAACATCTAACAGAAATCAATTCCAATCCTGCACCACTCTATGAGATAAAAATCTAGAACTCATCCCTTTCTTAGCAGCATTCATTCCAAGGATGCCCTCTTGTCATTTTCCCATCCTCCATAAAATGAAAAATTCCATCAACTGAAAAGTCTCTCCTTTGCAAGTCTTAACCATATCACCCTACTTTCTCCTGTTTGCTAGTGTCTGACATCTACAAATTCTCAATCTGTCTTCATAATCAATATTGCACAAACTGATATTATTTTTAGCACTCCCCATTGCACTCTCTCCATTGTATCAGAATCGCAATGGAAACCATGAGACCAGACCTGCACACAACAGTCCAAGTGAAATCTTATCAAGGCCTTGTAAAGAAGCAAAATGACATCCTTATCTTTACATGTCACAGTGTGTTTCAGCAATGCAATTATCTTTTGAATTGTATTTGCAATCTTTGCTGTATGGCCTCTAAAACTTAAACTTCTTATCTACTAACACTCCAAGATCTCTAGTCTGGTCAGTTTCTTCTAGCATTATCTCACTAATATAATACAACACTGGGTATCTAATCATGACAAAGTGCACAACTTTACATTTACTGACATCTATTTTCCCATGCCCATAATTCCAAACGTTTCAAATCATTCTGCAAATATTGCATATCAGGTGGTTTCCTGATTACCTTGCCTATCTTCGGATAATCAGCAAACAGCTGTCAAATCCTTTCCAGTGTCATGAATATGGAGACTGAATAACAATGGACCAAGGGTTGATCCCTGCAATACACCATTAATTACCTTAAATCTTGCAGTCCCACATTCCCCATATACCACTTTTTGATATCTGTCAGTCAGCCATCCTCTTGTCCAAGCCAGTATTTTATAATCCAGTCTCATATTCTCCAGTTTATACAACAGCTTTCTGTGCTGTATTCTAAATCCATAGTAAAATCTAAAAGTATCATGGTGTATCCATTCCCCTGTCTATTTCAATGGTAACATTATTATAGAATGTGAGCAAGTTGCTAAAAATAATCTTCCTTCAGTAAACCCATGCTGTTCATTGCAAAGTAGAGATTCTCTGTCAACCAATTTCTGAATGCGAGTCCTAATCAACTTTTCCAAAATCTTCACCACCACCACTCCTGAGATACTGATTGGTTATTAGTTGGATACATCTGTCTTTGTACCACTCTTGTGCAATGGGATTAGCATACTCTTTCCACTCCCTGTTTTGAGTCTCAAATTATATAGCCTGGTTAGTTCAGCTGAACACTCTTTTAGCATTCATGTTGATATTCCATCAGTCCCTATTGCTGAATTCTTATTCAGTTTGTGCAATAGCTCTAATACTTCCTTCTCATACACTTCAGTTTCTTCATCTAGTGAAGAGGTAGCAGTGAACACAATGTTGCATGCATCAGGTTGATAGCTTTTAGCAAAATGGGACTCAGTTGAACAACATCTCCTGCATCTATAACCCTCTCACCATCTGCATTCAGTAGTGTTATTCTTTCATATTCAATCTTTATTTTACTTGCAGCATATCAGTAGAATTCTTTGAAGATATCTTTAGCTTACAGAACCAGTTTCTTTTTATACTCAGACTTAGCTTTCCATCCAATTGAAACTCTTTTGGCCTACTGTTTATAATTTTCATAAAGGACATCATCTTTATGCATATGGTATTCCTTTCACATCATCCTTTTCTTACAATCTCTTGCCTGATTACACATTCATTTGACTCCCACCCTATTTATTCTTTGAACTCTCAGGAAACATTCTGATATTGCATCATTTAAGTATTTTTTAAATGCTTCCCATGCACTGTCGACATTCTTCCCATCTAGCAACCAATACCATTGCAATGAACTCAGTATACTCCTCAGTTGGTCATAATTTTTGGTTTGTAGTTCAGCATATAACCTTTCCTGAATGGAACATTCATAAACTTAGCCACTTCCCAGGTGAGTACCACACAATCACTGTAACCAAACGGAGGAAGAATAGTTAAGTCATTAAATGAAACAACCTCTGACACTATAATCAAATCTAACACTCACTGACCTCAGGTTCCTTCTATCACGTGCTGCTTTGAGAACACTGTCTCACAACAGCTCAATAAATTCAGTTTCATTCTTCTCAGGAGATTTTACTGCTATCCAATCAATGTTTGGATAATTAAAGTCCCCAATATAATTACTCTTTTTGCACCTGTCTTTATTTAGTGATGAACTTCTTCATCACCAGCAACTGATCCACCAGGTCTGTAATAACACCCCACTATGTATTTGATCTTGTTAGATTCCACTTCACACCATATGACTTCAAACTCACTGTTACAAGAAAAATGTTTATATGTAGCAGATGATAGTACTTCTGATATTTGATTTTCATTCCAATTAGTTACAAATATGGATTGTATCTGGACCATTCAAAATATTTAAAATCACTGTAAAATAAAAAAAATTTACAGCGATTATATTGCATAATTCAGAATGGTCAGATGATAAGTGCAGAGCTTTCATAATACCAATTAACATAAATGGAAATAAAAGAATGTGAGAATTATAGAGGAATTTCTCTACATAGCTTGGTGGTAAGATTTATGCAAGCAACTTGAGCACAAGTTAAAAAAATTATATGTGAGAAACTTGAAGAACACTGAGTCATTGCCACATACGGATTGTTACGATCAGATTTTAACTTTCAGACACAGCATAAAGAAATCACTGATATCTAATAAGGATCTGTATTTAGCTATGTTTCTGTTCCACAAAACAGCCATCTATTAACAATAATAAACTATTTATTAAGTTCTTATTAAAAGATATTTTACCTTAACCAGCAAGCATTTTCATAAGCACAAATGCACACATGCACAACAGCAAGAAGGCAAACAGAGTGCATTCAAAATGGCATGATTGCAGTCCTGAAGGCATCCTCCTATGGGCATGGTGAGGGATGCTGTCTCATGATGTGTAGATGAATACGGGTGCTGGTCATTATTCAAAGCAGTGCTTCATGGTATAAACAACACCAAGAGAAAAAAATATTACTCATTTATTGAACTTTCTGCGAATTATAACTGTGACAAGACCACAGCATTCAACTAAGGAGTTGGAGGGGGGAAAAAAAAAGGAAATTTTAACTAGATAACTCGTATGATATGTACGTGATGTGCTTGCTATTTCGCCTTGTGACCTAGCCTAGACACAGTGGATGCATTTTTAGTGCATTTGAACAGCTAGTATCAAATAAAGTAATAATTGTCTCTCCCCCTTTCTAGGCATGAGTGAGATATCTACCAAATAGTTAATTATTATTTTCTGTTTATAGAAAACCAACACACATACAGCAAAATTTGCACAAGCAAACACCTAGCCCAATAGCATAGCATCATCAAAACACTTATACACAAGAGCAAGGAACTATTTATTCAAATGACAAAGTGCCTCTTAAGCCCTTGAATTGAGCTTAGTTACCTGCCTTCACACTTTTTTTTAGCCAATGGCTACAACCCTTATAAAAGAGATTAAGTGCTGCATATCATTCCTGCAACAAACACACAAGATCACTGCCAAATTATCCTCACTGTTATATTCAGGGTACACTGGAAAAAATAGCTAAAGTTATCCACAACTATAATCTCCATGCCACTTTGAAACCACTCATTCAGCTGGATATCTTCATCTGTTCACCTAAGGATCAACTCTATTCTCTTGTATATCCTGGAGTGTTCCTTGTGCCTGCAGTTTAGCCTACTTTGGAGAGTGGTAATCTGTTAACATCTGCCTTGATGAACACAAATTACACTGTAATCATCTGTATGGCAAGTCGAGACTGGGACATCATGCTGTGAATATTCCTTCACAAAAGATTAAATGAAGAAACAGTTGTGCTACTTAGAAGTCATTACAGGTATGAGAGAGAAAAGTAATCTTGCCAGATTAATGAAATGGCAGATGGCACTTCAATGTTGTTTTTCTGCTATATTTCTCTTACAAAATGTTTGAGGAGATTTTGAGGAAACAGTATATATACTGTATCCAAGCAGTCAAACTCAGCACAGATAAACTTCTGTTCAGCTGTCTCACTGGAACAAGAAATTTCTGATTATGAAGAAAAAAGTTGAGAACTGAGTACAACGATTCATCAATTGCTGAGCTACATTTTACAGGGTAGTCATGAACCAATACTTGATTGAGCAAAATGAACTGAATAACCCAGAATGATCTGATCCTACCGAAGCAACAAACAACTTTTTGGGATCCAGGCTACAAGAATTTGTTGGCCAAAGGAAGGAGAACAACTTATTTAGAAAGAGAAGTGAGAAAACCGTCAGTATTTTGTTGTATACAGGATTACTTTAGTGTATGTTTAGTCACATCCCAAGAGGTATAACTACAAGAAAGAAGAGCAGTACATACTGCATTGGATGCAATAAGAAAAACATGACCACCATGTGTTATGAAATTTGAATTTGTACATTGATAACATGATAGTAAATAGAAATGGGCACACATGCCATGGAGTGTCTTGGTATTTTGTTATTTCAAAAACGTGGTAGAGAGGGACTTTTCTTTTTTTATTGCCAGTAGCACAGATACATACAACTTTTCTTCTCCCCAAAATAAGCTTTCATTCCTTCAAAAATTCCTTCAGATGTCCAGTATAAATTTCGTCAAATTCCATGAGCAATTATTGAGACCTCCATATCTTTCTTCTTTCCTTTCTGTATCATTGGCATGGTTTTGCTTTTTATTAGTGTGAATTTTTAGTAAATTGGGAACACTGTACCAAATTATTTGGTTCTCTTCAGACACCATGCAGAAACTTAAAAACAATAATTCATGCCAAAGGTTGTGCAATTCTTATATGTTCCCTATAGTCTGAAGATTGACATCATTATTGCAAGTACTCCAAATTCATGTTGCTTTTGAAGGGAATGAAAGGGCAATTTAGGTTGAAACTTTCAAGAATCCATGGAAAGTAAAATTGCATCCTTCATGATAGTTCTTATGGAGTGCCCCAGCAATTCATGGTAAAGGTGGAGTAAGGCTTTCATTTATTGGTTTTTACAATATGAATATTTTAAATAAAAAAGAATAAATAAATCCTCTAACACCAAACTTCTCCAAAGGGAGTAGGCAGCCCTGTTTTAGCACTTTTTTTTTAGCACTCTTTTGGGAAATCAAAAGTCAGCCAGCTGCCCTAGACTGTCAGTGAAAACTGCTCCCATAATTATGGATGGTTTGTAGATGCAGCGGGACGAGCAGGCAGCAGACACCTGCTCTCGTGATTATCAATCCTAACACCTCTACAGATTTCTGTAATAATGAGAGTTCTATGATCATTTGTGCAAAGATGGGTAACGCTAGGGTGACCGACAATATCAGTTTCTGATACACTGTCTGCATTAGTAAATGTCTTAGATTTTGAAAACAGTGCAGTTCTTAAGATGTTAGTCATATCCCCCCCCCATCCCCACCTCATTGCATGCACGTCAGTTTGCTAGCATGCATCTAAAGCAGTGTTTATGGTTATCATGTTTTTCATACAAATATAATTTGCCCTTTGAATTAAGCTCGGTCTGGTTGGTTAGCATATCCACTCTCCCACCAAGAGGCCATGTGTTTGAATCACATCAAGGGCATGGATGTTTGTGATTCTCCTAACAAGGCAACCTGAAAGGTGGCTTGTTAGGACATTCATTTTTTTCAGTTACAATTTGAATTGTTTCTATAACTATTTAGCAGAGTGCTGTGAGTTGCAAATCTGTGCACTAACGAATGGTTAGAAAACCAGTTAGTAAAATCTGGGAGTCTCTTATCATGATACTGCATTTCATAGTCTCATGATAAAAGACACCAGGATTTTTGGCAAAGTGGAGCAAACATTTATCCAGGTTAGGAAACTTTTCTATAGCTGCGGCAGATTTAAAATTAGCCTCTCATATTTATATTCACAACTATATCACAGAAGTTTTTTCCCTCATTGAATGCAATGGTGTTTGCCAATGGATTCAGTAGTCTTTAGTGTGCATCATCATTATCAAATTCCTGATATATTCCCTGAAGGGATATAAAGGTTACTATGACAGTACCACATGATTAAACTCATGTTATTATTAACCACCTATCCCTTGACAAATAATAAATTAATCTGTTATTTGTCAAGATTTCAATACCTGTTAGATAGTATATTTCAGTCTTCTCGGATACAGCTAACTGTATCTTGAGCTTCTTCTGGCCTTCTTCATCCACCTGCATTGCTAATCTTTTCTCTTTCATTCTATTTAATATGACTAGCTTGAACACATTCTTGAATGCTAACATTGTTAAGCTCTTCTGTAAGGTTTCAATGCCACTGATGCCATTCTGTTCACTCTCCTAATTTTTCTCAGAGCTCTGATATTTATTGTCTCTGTTCTATGATCAACTGTTTTATTTCTAACCCAGCTCCCAGATCCATCAGTTAAACCTGGTTTGAACACTGTCTTGTATACAACGAGTGTTCTCTCTTATTTCAAATAAATTTATTCACTCACCACCATACCAGCCTTGCTTATTGTATTGCCTATTTCTATATCTAAATTGCATCTTCACTAAAAATTGCAAATGAATAGCTAAATAGTTTACATGTTCCATAGGTTTTCCGTTCAGGATGTAGTTGATATTTTCCATGTTCCTGCCAACTTCCAGAAGCAAGGAATACCACAGAGGTAGGATAATCTAGGATCTTTTGAAGAACAGACAAAGACAGCTAATTTTTGGTGAGATTTGAAGGATGTTTCTATATGTTTCTTTTGAAAACCTGCAATTTTTTGTCATGTCCCAGATGTAACAAATGGCAATGAATTTTTTTTTGTGTATGTGATGTGGTTTGGGGAAGTTAGGTTCATGGAGCAAAAAGAGTTGTAGAGGGAGGGGGGGGGGGGAGACGATTGGCTAAAATAAGTGTCTTGAATACAATTGACTTCGGTGTAGAGGCAAACATGGTCCTAACAGATGGTTCCAGTTTTATTTGCACGTGTTTTAAGAACACCATCTACTGGGAGAATGTGATGGATGTACCTACCACTGCATCCTGTAGAAAGAAAAAAGATAAGGATATCCATTGCATAACTAAGTGATTAGAGTATCAAAAAAAGGACATACAATTACTGTTTACTTTTTGTATGGTAAAAAAAAAAAAAAAAGATAAGATGTTCCAAAAATGTTACTAACATATCAAATGGCCAGACGATATGTTACCATCTGACCAGTTGGAGAACATGACATGAATATAAGTAGCAAAGTATAATGAGAATTTGGATAGCAAGAAATAATCCACAGACATCTGTTTCTTCCACTAAACAAAAACATAAGTGATAACATAAGCATTTAAGTGTCCACACCAGATCTATATTTAAGTTTTCTTGATCTGAAAAGGCATATGCTTAGGGACAAAGGGGAAAAAAAAAATGTTAAAACATGTAAAGTGGACACAATATAGATCAACATATATCCTATCCTTAAGGTGAATCAGCTATCAGAATTGAAGGATTTACAAGAAGATGATGTGATGTAAAAACAGTTGTGACACAAGGATGCATATGACTTCCTTGTTATCAATCATGTTACCAAGGAAAGATGCATTAACCTCATCATATTATGTAGTTCATGTTATATTCCTAAATAAATCCAGTTTAAGACTTTCTAATAAACTGAATACCTGCCAAATATTCACATGAAAATTAGCAACAAAAAGAAAAATTACAGAATATGGAAAACAACTGCATTTTGGATGGAGAGCTTAACGAAAAGGTAAAATATTTCATTTATTTAGGCATAAATTGTAGGGAGAATGGCAAATGAAATATGGAAACAGAATAAGAAAAACTGGTATGGTGCAGAGCCAAACAACTACATTAAAATAGGATGAGAGAAAAATTAACTGAACCAGTAAACTATTAATATACTACATCTGGGAATGTGAAATGAAATAAATAAAAAAAAAAGTTGGTCTCTGAGTGTAGAAATCAGACGTGAGGGTACTGAGAAAAATTATGAGAGCAAACAGATGGCAGAAATGGTGGAATCACTTTAATAATCATATTGGAAAGGAACCTAACATTGTTAATATTCAAAAATGTAAAATGTGTGTAAGTACAGTTAATCACTTAAACAGAATAGGAGAAAAAAGGTTAAAAATAAGAGCAGGTGACTGATGCAAGGATGGTGGGGAAAGTCCCACATAATGACTATGATTTATGTTGACTGAGGCTTTTTTTTTTCTTTTTTTTTTTTTTTTTTTTTTTAAAGAAGACTAAAATGTTGGATCTGATAATACCCAACAAATGGAGAGCTGACAAATAACATTAATTTTGAAGAAAATTGTTGATGGCAAGCAAGTAATAAACGCAAACTTAACGGTGTAGTATCACAGTACTATCTTTATCTTTGAGAGTATTCTCATCCAGTTTAAGCATAAACTATATTTTGAATAGATGCTGTTCAAATAATGACTGAATGCAAGGAGTTACTCTAAATATCTTTATCACCAATTTGACTAAATGTGGTACTGCACCAAGACATTTTTTTCTTTAAAGGTGTCAATACAGATATTAAAAAGCTGTGATGTGTTTACCTTTCTCATGTTTAGTAAGAAAATGTTTCATTTATTAATCATTATTACTGGTATGTATGATTATAAACCAATTAGTTCTGTGCATTAAGCCCAGATTTTTTTTTCCCTTTCTCAATCTACCACCCTGAGGAGACCCTAATCCTTAGTGTACGAAACTACTCTATGCAAATGAAAACAATAATAATGCAGAAGCAATATCCTGTGCATAGAGATAATGTCAGTTGTGAAACTTATAAGATGCAGACTAGAAGAGTTACTGCATGGAAAGCTAAGCCTGAGTATGCAAGCTAAGAAAATCCAGAAAAATTCTATCATTATGCCTTGAGCAAAAGAAACAACGAATACACTAAGTCGGTATGGGGGGACCCCCATACCGACTTAGTTGGCAGCAGCTCACATACAGAAATGAGATGACAGAGAATGCATACTTTGCAATGAATAATATGAATTTACTAATAAGGGAAGGTCAAGTTTGAGTAACTTGCTTACATTTTATAATAATGTTATGGCTGAGTTAGATAAGGGATGGATACACTATGCTACTTTTTAGATTTTGCTAAGGCACATTCAGTAGCATTCCATTCTCTATCCTATAAAAAGCCTTAGCATAATCCAAAAAATATCATGGTGTATATCTGTTCCCCCTTATCTGAACCATAACAATATTATAACATGTGAGAAAGTTACCGAAACATGATCCTCCCTTAGTAAATCAATGTTACTCATTGCAAAGCATGGATTCTCTGTCAACTATTGCAATATGTAAGCTTTTACCAACTGAGAATGGCTAATTGATAAATATCAAAAAGTGCTGTATGGGGGGGGGGGGTCCCCGTAGGTAATCATGACAAAACCTGAGGATCAGTCCTCAAGTCTACTGGTATTTAATTTTTACCTTAATGACATTTGGAAGCATTTGACAAGAGACATACAGCTGTTTTGCTGATGATACAGAGATAAGCAGGATAATCAGGAATGTGATTGGCATGAAGCACTTGTTGAATGATTTGAATAAATTGGAACTGTGAGCATGTAAAAATAGCTGTTATTTCAGTGTCAGTAAAGATGTGATACTGACACTATGGTGTGATATGTAATGACATATTATATTGGTGGGATTATGCCAAAAGAAGCTATTAAATGATGTTAATAGCTAAGAAGATAAAGTCAGGGGCATATATCATAAAGATATACAACTCTGAATTTAACTGCAATACTGAACCAAACAGTAACATGTAAGGATAAGAAAGGGGCATATATCATAAAGATATACAACTCTGAAGATAACTGCAATACTGAACCAAACAGTGACATGTAAGGATAAGAAAGGGGCATATATCATAAAGATATACAACTCTGAAGATAACTGCAATACTGAACCAAACAGTGACATGTAAGGATAAGAAACTCACTTTGCTTCTTTACAAGATTTTGTTACAACTGCATTTAGAACACTGTGCACAAATATAGTCTATGGTTCACTTCAATGCATCTACATTACAGATACACTGAAGAGGGTGAAAAGGAGAGTGGTAAAGATAATTGCAACTATAGAATATAGATTATGAGGAGAGATTTAAAATTTGTAGATATGCAGATGCTAGCAAACAGAAGAAAGAGGAATGATAGAGATCTACAAACTTCTGAAAGGATCAAAAATTCCAGTAGATGGAATTTTTAATATTATGGAGGTTAGAGAGAGAGCACCATATGATATCCATAGGAGTTGAGAATGAATGCAGTAAAGAAAGGAGTGAGTGAGATTTTTTTTTCATAGAGTAATGTGTGAGCAGAATGGATTACCTCTGGAGGTGGTGCGGTGCAGGTAGTGTAAATGAATTCAAGAAAGGTATGACAGCTCGTATGGAATATATATGGTCTTCCTTGATGTGTCCCCAACTCCTGGGGAGGGGGGGGGGCTAGTAATAATAACAATTAATAAACCTGACAAATTATTATTATTATTATACAGTATCTCCATGGAGTCCAGAGACCCACACTAACTTTCATGCCAAATTTATTGCAGCTATTCAAGAGACTTGCACTGGATTTAGGAATGCAATGTCATCTTCACAAACCTATATACCTCTTATCCACTATCAGAGCACTCACAACTAATTCTGGCAATCCATTCCACTCGTTCACCACTCTCCATGCAAAAATTCTAATCCATACATCCTTACTAACTACACTTTTACATAACTTCCACAGATAACTCCTAGTTTTGTTTGTCATATACTAAAAAATTTCCTGTGCATCAATTTTATAAAACCCCTTTAATATCTTAAGTTTCTATCATGTCTATTCTTTTCTGTCTATCAATTAAACTTTGTAACCTACAGACCTTCAATCTATCCTTATTGGGAGCATTCCACAAACCTGTCATCATCTTGGTCACTCATCTCTGAATCCAATCTACCACCTCCTGATCCACAAGAAACCCAAGTGATCAAATCTGTACACAGTAGTAGATTTATGTTTTTCAATATCTATCCAAATAACCCTTTGAATTACTTTGTCAACTTTTTGCAATAAGCTCTCTGAACTTCCTCTCTGTCCTCCATTATCCCCTAGTCTCTAGCCTCATAAATTTCTTACAATCCAGTACTATCAATGTGGTACATAATACATAACCATTGTAACTCAAGGTGCATAACGTTACATTTTACAACATTAAATTGACAATCATTATCCTTTGCTCCCAATGCCAATTTCTTTAAATTAGCCTGCAGGATATTTAAATCACCTTTATCAACTATTTCCCCTCCCCAGTTTTGAATCATCAGCAAATAACTGAATATCCACCCTTAAATCTTTCCCTATATCAATGATATACAAATTAAAGAGTAGTGGCCCTAATACAGAATCCTGAGATACTCCACTAGTCACCCTTGTTTGAGGATGAGTTTGCTATAATGGGAGATAATGGCAAATCACTGTTTCTCTTTATGAAACACTATGAGATTTTTATAAATAATCAAGACTTTCCAATGTTTGGAGATAAGTTCAGTGAAGGATATTTCATGAAAGTTTGTCTACTCAAGTACTTTACATTAGCAACTAAAAAAAAAAAAAAAGCAGGACCTTTGGTGTGCACCTCAAGGACTTCATTAACATCCCCTAAGCAGAAACTTGAAAAACCTATGAAAACAGTCTATATCTTTATCTTTATTTATTTAAAAAACTGAACATGAGTTTATCAGTTCCTGTTATAAACCACACTGGAACCTGTTTTAGCACTTTAAAGGTATTTCTATCATCCAGAAGGATGTACATTTTCATAATGTAAGTACTGGTGTCAGTTGATAGTTATTTTCCACTACACAGAGCGAGATAGAATAATTTTGTAACAGAACTAGAAAAGGATATATCTAAGCCATAACCAAAAACCCATAAAATAATAAAATACATGAATAATGAAATAAAGGAAAAGGTGAAAATGCAAACAACAGATTTAGAAAAATAGGTAACCTATTTTCAAAATCACTGGACTGATGATAATAAAGAAGTAAAATTTTATACAACAAAGAATGATTAAACCACAAAAAGGGCCATTAATGGGCTAAGATGTGAATATATAGCCTCTTCTAGTCAAATGTCAACCCCACCTTGGCTTGTTTCCACAAAAGGGGGCAATGATGGCCGAGTATTGCCAGTATAAGCAACACATTTCCTTGGAGGAAATGGCAACTATGCTGCTCCACCAACAGCCAGAGACAGCAGCCCTGTCACTGAACACCTTGTGCTTTGGCTAGTAAACAATTCACAAGTACTCTAATTACTCTCAAGTCTCAAAGAAAGAATTCAAGGAATGCTCAAAATGGAAATGACCCTAGACAGGTAAAAAAAAAAAAAAAAAAAAAAAAAAAAAAAAACCCAAATGGATGAAATTCTATATCAAAAGAAATTCAAAACTGCAATACTGACTGAACCAAAGAAGAAAAATTAGAGAAGCAAGGAAACTGAGCAGGAGTATCAATCATGATTCATAAATCCCTTCAAGACAATATCAATAACTATAACTGGAACGAAGGAATATTACAACTCAGATTGAAAGTTAATAGAGGATATCTCACAGTTCTCACATTATATGCTCTGGAGGAGGAGAGAGAAGAGACAAGTTTGGGCTTCAATAACCAATAAACAAAAATTACATGTTATTGCTGATGGGCAATTTAAATGCTTGCATAGGCAACATGAAAATCCAAAATCATGTCAGAACTTTTGGAGAATTAGTAAAAAATAGAAATGGCCAAAGATCAATCAACTTCTCTATCTACAATAATCTAAGAATAATGAATACAATGTTTCAAACATAGAGATGTTCATTAATTCATATGGTCAGGAAGAGGATAAAAATTTACTACAGACTATACTATAGCAAATAATAAAACAGATAGATTCATTCTTGATGTTGGAGTCTTCTGAAGTTTTGAAATTGAATCTGATCATTATCTATGTGTGACATCAATATGATTCCCTCAAGATGGATAAAGCCCCAGTATCCATTAGACAACCAAGAACTTAGGTTCAAAGTTAGCTCATTATCTGATTAAAAGAAAACTATAACAACAAAAAATAAATGAAAAATTATAGCAACTACCCTCAGGTGAGCCTATTAATCAAGATTGGAATCATCTCTGCAAGATTTTAGGAGATTCAGTCCAAGAAATCTTGGGAATGAAAAAATAATGGAAAAAAAAAAAAAGGTCTTCATAACTGGGACCCAGAAATCAGGAAAATCATAGATGAAAAATGGAAGGCATAAAAAAAATGGCTAAGCACAAACAAAAGAGGATGAAATTGAATACAAACACAAAAGAGCAACAGCAAAAAGAGAAACATGTAAAAGACAGAGTTCAATGGAACAATTTTGTTACCAATTTAGAAAACTATATTGAAAAACCTCAAACACAAACATAACACACATGAATAATAGCCCTAGAGAATCGATCAAGATCATTACCATACTTTTGGAGGACTGGCTTATATACTATAAAGCAGGGCTGTCCAAAGCACTACCCACGGGCCGCATGGGGCCCGCAGTGTGATTTTGTGCGGCTCGCCTGTGAGTTTTGATTTTCACGAGCGAAAAAATAAAATAACAATTTGAATCAAATGCGTATTAGATATTTTAATTCCATCACTAATCATTAATCTCGATGTTGGTAATTTTATTTGGTGTTTTTACATCACTTACACCCATGTGTTTTTCAAATATTAGATGTGTCAAAGAAGCGTTCTTATGCCGTTTTGTTCCAATGTGCATGGCAAGCTCCAAGAGCTCACGGGGATGTGAGGGCACGATTAGTGAGCAATCAGTGTTGTTCGTTTGTTCAGCTTTCAAGGTTGTGTCGCTGCTGCTCACCAAATTACTTGATACTCATTGTGATGCGGCCCTCGGATTACCTAAGGTTGGACATCCCTGCTATAAATTATTATGAACAACTGATGATAATCCACTCTCAGAACCATTATCTACAAATAATTCAACAGATTCCTTTACTCTTGAAGATTTAGAGTGAACACTTAAAATCAATGCAAGAACCATAGAAGCCCAAGAGAAGATGGTATCAATATGAAACTTTTCAAATGCTCTGGAGACAACTTCAGATACAAACTACTAGAATTCATGAATAAGATCCTTGATGAATTGGTGATGAATTGGTATCACCAGTTTTCTGGTGATACCAATTATCACCAGAAAACTGGCAAAATGCTATGATCATTCCTATCTTCAAAAAAAAAGCAATATTAATGAATGTCAGAACTATAGAGGCAATAGCCTTTTAAAATACCAGATATAAAATATATTCAAGTCTTTTAAAGACTAAATTAAACAAATATTATGAAAATATTTTTGGAGAAAAATAAAACGATTTCCATAAGGGCAGATCCTTCACCGACGCCTTTTTCACTCCCAAGCTTTTGATAGAAAAAAGAAGATAATTCAATTTAAAGACCCATATATTATTCATCAATTATAAAAAAGCTATAAGCTACTCGAAATTTTAAGAGTTGACAAAATTCCTAACCAGTTAATTAAAATAATTTTCAATATATATATATATATAACAATAACCAAATTAAAATAAAGATAGCTGCATAAAAATTTGAATCACAGAACATAAATGCAGGTGTCCAACAAGGATGTAGTCTATCACAACTCCTCTTTAAATATTTATATTAATAACATTATAAGAGTGGAGGGAAACAACCAAAACTGGCACTCATATCATTTATTTGAATGCCAGTTTTGGAATTCAAATAAATGATTGCGCCAATATCGATACAATTTTATTTGCCAATATCAGGTTCTAACTGAAGATAACAAAGATTCACTACAGTGAGTAGCCTTTTCCTTAAATGAAATAGCAAAAACATACAATATGGAAATCTCCACTTCCAAAACCCAAGTCATAGCATTTAAAGGACAAGACCCAATTAGAAGCAAAATTTGCATCAGCGATAATATTATACAACAGGCTACTAATTATCTTATGAAAGACTGAAATACATGTAACATAAAATAACTAATTATATAGAAATAACAAAAACTATTTATCAGATATTCAATCCAGATTTAACAAGCAAGAAAACAAGAATAAGAATCCATAACTTAAGCAGATAGAAAAACGTTGATAAGCTCTGAAATGAAATTTGTGTACAAGGCAGCTGGATACAATAGATTCGACTTCAAAAGAAATAGTGATATCTTAAAGGAATTTGAGGTGATACCTGTCTTAGACTGCATCGACATCTATATATATATATATATATATATATATATATATATATATATAGAGAGAGAGAGAGAGAGAGAGAGAGAGAGAGAGATGGAGACAACATACAGAAAGAATGGGTGTGAGGTAAGACTTCCCAAAGAGATACAGAGATATTGACCTCAAGGGAAAAAGGAATAGAGGACAAACTTTGAAAAGATGAGAAGAGAACATAACATGCCACTCAGCCTATTATATTGGAAAGGATGAAAAAAATGATTAAACAAAAAAATATTACGTCAGAACTATAAAACAAAAAATAGGAAAACACCAGGAGAAGACAATAGAAACATGAAACTGTACAAAAATGCAGGCAAAAAAATTAATGAGACTCCTGAAATTCTTTAACATGGTCTAGATTTCTGGAAAAACTCCAAACTCTTGAGAAAAAAAGCAGTGGTTGTTCCAATTGATAAAACAGAAAATAAATATGATGGCAATAACTATAGACGAATTAGTCTGCTGAATGCATGGTACAAAATATATCCAGGAATATTAAAAGAATATTATTCTGTATTACTTCAACCTTGGTTGAAGTTGTCACACCTTATTACTAAAATACTCTGGATTAGAGATAGATGTGAAAAGTTTTTTCATTTGATTGCCTTTCCCATAATGCATAGCATTATACATGTTTGTAAGGATATGTGCATTGCATTATGGGATACTAAGGCAATTGATGCAATGTCATCAGCCTCTATATACAAGTAGTCCAGCATTGAAGTTACTTCATATGCAAACTTTATTTGCTTCCACTTGGATAAAGGATGAAACTAGGAATATAATTTCTTAGCATCTTTAATATATAGCTAATTCACTATAGTGAATTCCCTCAATGCAACAAACTGCCAAAAACTCTCAGCCAAAGTCCCAATGCATCAGTACCATCATAAATGAAATTCACTACAGTGAGAATCAACTGTATATATCCTATAATGGACTGACCCATAATTCTAATATCTCTGAAAATATAATTCTGATATTGTTTTCCTGCTATTTTGTGTGGATTTCAAGGAAGGGGCAGGTGTCCATGATAAAAATTCCTAACCATCCCACTTATGATATTCATCCCCTCTCGCTAATTAAAAAACTGTTATCAATGTTTACTGCTTTGAATGGGATTCTGAGTGATCCTAAATAAATAACTTTTGATTTGGTGTATAGTATAGTAGATGCACACTGTAATAAATACTTTCATAACAAAATGATGCATTATAACTAACTATGCAAAATGTCTGAGCCCGAGTCCTACAGAATGAATGTCATTTTAAGTTCACTACACTTAAAGAGATTAAAAAAATTCTTAGTAAAATTTAGGAAAGAACAAGTCAGGTTTTGATGAAACAGTAACTGTCAATAAGATCTGAGACAAACAGCTAAGAAATTGTTTATATTTATATATAAGGATTCAGTTGTGCAGATTTGGAAAAGATAATAAAGGAGCCCAGGAAAAAGCTAAAATTTTCACTGAAAAGCACAAAACCTTCATGAGGGCAGAGTGAATTTCCAAATGTCTTTATAATCTCACCACAAAACATAGCTGGTGGAAGTTATACTGTGCAAAGTACTTCCTAAAATTTATTTGCATTTCTATTAAAAGTAGGGAATAAATAGAAAACTGTAGTTGAGATCAGCTAACAAAGAAATGGCAAAAAACAGAACTAGACAACAGAGCTAGAAGATTATGAAATTATAAAAATTAAAATCCAAAATTAACAGTTAAATTTTGAGATGTTATGTTAGCTTAAATTAATATAACTTACAATAAACCTTTATGGTGAACTAAATATGTAGTCTGTATCAATAAAATCAAAAATAACTGGAAAGCTTCAACAGTCAGTCAACTTCCCTCTAATTAAAAAGAGGGAAGGAACACAAATGATGAACAGCTAGCCTGAATTAGTCATCTGAAGGAGAGGGGGAAAGGTGTTGGCACCATCGGTGTGACCAAGTCAGCTTCCTAACTGATACACCGAGAACCAGTCTATCTTAGGTCTTTTCCATCCATTTCCTTTATGGTGTTTCACCACCATTTTTACTGTCTGTTTCCTACCATTTTCTTTGTTTCCTGCATAAAGGGTAGGGGGGGATGGACATTATTTATCTGTTTCCTAGGGTCTCTACAGCAAGTGTTACTGTGGCACAGAAATGTGGACTACTGAGTGAGTTTAGTTCAAGATGAATGCGCAAAAATAAGTTTGGAACAATTCAAAATTTCTCATGTATTATTTCCCTCTTTTCAAACAACAATGTGCAATTATAATGAACTGCAATGGTTTCCAATACATATTTCATTGCAGACCAAGCATTCTTGAATCTTGGTGGCAGAAGCTGGTATTCAATAAATGACTTCATTCTAACAATGCAACTAACAGATCTTGAAGTAGTTATTACTATTAGCCATGAATTTATAACTCAAACATAGCAGCTATGGAAAAATTCCCACGAAAATTTAAACACCAGCCTTCCGACCCCATCTCTCTTATTTTGTGAGGGAGGGAGATGTGTTAGGAAGTTTGATTTAGCAACTAATTTTTTGGATATTATCAATATATGTAAAAAATAATTTCAAGGGAATTGATAAAACATAAGCTCACTGAAATTGTTTCTTAGTGCATTTTCTATCTCTTCATCTGAGAATAAGATTGATACACCAGATGGTGCAGAAGAAATCACAGAGTGTTATTTTAATCATTATACAGACCAGAAAGTACATGATCATGATTCAAAAAGTGATAGCAATCAACTAAAATTTTTTTAAAAAATTATACTTATGTTTACTATTCAGTAACTGTGCTTTAAAGGTAGAGAAATCTCAGAGTAGATTTTCATTTTATTTTAAACACTTTTTTTATATATTCTCTTAAGACCTATTCATAGTTCAAAACTTTTGGTAAAAAATTATGAACATTACAATTTAAAAAAAAAAAAAAAAAAATTAAGCAGCACTTAAAAAAAAAAAGGTAACTGAAAAAATGGATATGATGGCAATATCAAATGATTAAATCCAGATCACAAAATAATGATGTTCAGATATTATGTGCAACCTGACAGATTAACAACAAATTCAATTTTACGTCACTGTTACATCTATAAAACTCTAATATTTTATACTTACCTTGCGTATATTTTTAGCTTGTGGTATATGGCATCTGAAAGCGTTATGGCTGTGTAAATTAATGAGTTCATTGTTTGTTAGAATTAAAACACAAAAAAAGAGTTGTAACATACAAGTAAAGAAGCAACCAAATATATATTACTGACTGGTGTTGTTTTGTATAATTGTTCATGTTATAATATAAGTAAGAAATAGAAACTTGGTTACATGTGTAAAATAAAAGCAAAAAAATCTTTAACTATGTTCCCATAACAAAGAAATGAAATGCTGAAGAAGCGGAGTTTCAGAAAGAGCAGCAAGAATTATATTATTAGGACATCTCCAGGGAGTGTGAAGATAATGCAGAAAGCCCACACCAACCAACCAAATCACAACCAACTGCAATTTGTCCAATGCCTAATACTTTTCCTTAAATTCATTCACTGACAAAGCATTTATAATGCTCTGCACATCAGTTTTATTTATTCACCATTCTCTAGGCAAAAAAAAGTTGTATCCTCATACTGTTGCCTATAACCATTCTCTTAGACTTCCTAGGGTGACCCTATGTTCTATCTCCCTCATCATCATGTAGTGAAAAAACTTTTTTTTTTTTTTTTTTTTTTAAATCACTGGTATACTATAGAACACCTTTTGTAATATATGTTCAAATTGTATGCCCCTCTTTTCTGACTATCAACCCAGCTGTGTAACTTGCAGATGGGTTGATATTCAAATCATCAAAGAGTTGGAATCATCCATATACTTGTCACTATGGTCACTCTCCAATCACTTCACACCCTCAAGAAACCTAGGTGACCACATCTTTGCTTTTTTAAAAATTATCCTTTGAGACCAAGTTAGACTTTGCTAATGTCCTCCTAACTCTCTCTCTCTCTCTGAAGACTGCCCCCCTCCCCGTTCCAATTCCTGGTGGTGTTAAGTTCCATCTATATGATACATAGCTTGTAGTCTTTTCATCCTAAAGTTATAACCTAATTATAACCTAACGTTTGCTCACACTGAATTAGCAAACTATCACTCTTTGTCCAAACTGTACTTAAATCATCCTGCAGGAACATGAGCTTCATTAATTACTAGCCTCCTCAGGTGTAGTATCAACACATAACCGAATATTCAGCCTCAAATCACTCCTAACATGCCTTCTTCAAGTCTACTTCTACCATATAACATTCTCCAATGTCTGTCAGAGACATCCCCACTTGCTCCAATTTAGCTAACATGGTTTCATGTGGTAGCCAATTAAAGGTCTGCAAAGTTTTGCAATATCGTGATGCAGTTATTCAGTGAACAGAATGAGTATATTACTAAAAGAAGGGGCCCCCCCACCCTTTCATGAAAGTCATGCTGATCCCACCCCCCTCCCATAGTGTATCATACTTGTAACTACCAATTCCTGAATTCTGGCCTTAACCACTGATTCTGAGATACTGATAAGTTTATAATTTGTTACTTATCTCAGAGCCTTCTTTACATAACAGAACCATAAGCTCCCCCTCTCGCTATTCCCTTTGGATCCTGCCAGTGGTAAAGAAATTTAGATTCATCAGCCTAGTTGGAGCAATTCCATTCCTCTTGCACAATCTCATAATACATTGACCAACATCCTAGCCAATCACACCACCATATTTAAATTGAGATTTCATAATATTCTTTCCAAATCACATGGCAAACTTAAGACAAAACAAGTTATGCTGTATGTGAAACTGCAAGATTCCTGCTTCCCATGGTAGACAGGAAGTGATTCCTAAGGCCAACATGTACCATAACACAGAAGAAGGAAATGACAAACCACTTGTACACATTCTGCTAAGCAAATTTCATTAACACAAGCTAATAAGCTACTGAGCAACAGTGACAGATTGAAAAGCATTGATATGGTTACCGAGAAAGAGTATGGATAACTTCTAATGAGATTAACAAGAATGATAAAAGCCTTCTGGAGCTTTGTCTTCTGATAGAAAAAATTTAGACAAAGAAGTTCCTCTTTAACCATTTTTATAAAATAAGAACATGAAATATAATAAGCAAGTATCAGGAAAAACACACACAAAGAAAGAAATTAAAAGACAAACTCAGGTTAAGATTTCAGGAATGGATGGATCAATACATCACTGAATGCATCACTGAGACAAAGAAGACAAAAACAGGTGAGATATTATTAAATAATAAGTATAGGATGCTATTTTTTAGGCAATAATGATCAAGGAAAGGAAGGCATAGCGATAGAATTCAACACTGAAGATAAAGATAAACTTCTTGATTGGAGAGTAATTTCAAGTTATGTAGGCAAACTTCAAAATGAGGAAATGGATAATGAAACTTATTTGAGCCCATGGTCCCACAGAAGGTACTTCTAATGAAGCGGTGGAGGAGTTTTTTTGAGTCATTAAAACAGGCAGCTAACATAAAGAAAATGGAAAAAGTGGTACTTGTTGGAGACCTGAACAGCAGAGTAGGAAATAAATCTCACCAGGAATATAGGAATATTTTAGGAAAATTTAGAGAAAAGGGCAAAGCTAATAATAATAATGGTAGGTTATTTGCTGGAGTTCTGCTCAGGACATGGACTATTCATGAATAACACCATGTTTTAACATAAATATGTGCACAATTTCACACGGAGAGAAGATACAAGAAATAAGAAATGCTTCATTGACTATGTCATCATCGATAGTGATAACATAAAGCTGTTTCAGGATACAGAGGATTCGAAATTGGAAGTTAGTACTAAGCAGGATGAAAATGGATATCACATTGAAAAGAGCAATATGTAAGAAAAATTTAAAAAAGAATTAAAGTTGAGCAGCCTTTTAAAAGTAAATTGCAGACTCAACTATGCAAATATTATTGAAGAAAATTTGCAGAAGTCTGAAAACAAGAACCAAACCTTAAGAGTCTCAGTGGAAAACTCTGAAGACATTGATTGATTCAGATAGGAAGGTATGTCGTGAAATTGTATGCAATGATAGAAAAATAAGAACACCATAGTTGACACAAGATGTTAAAGAAGCAGTCTGGCAAAAGAAGAAGAAAGCATACCAAAAGTTTCTAGCAAATAAGTCAGTAGATGCCCTAAAAGAATACAAAGAAAAATGTGAGCTATGCTATGTGTAAAAGTAGCTAAACAAACGTCATAAGAAGACTTTGGTAAGAGTATGGAAAATAAATATCAGGAAGGTGGCAAAATGTTCTGGAGGCTATTGAAGAAGCTTAGAAATGGAGGAAAGACTACTGTAAAAGAAATCAAAGATGATAAAGGTGAAATGAAAACTGAAAATAAGAATGTACTAGATGTCAGGAATAATTATGTCGAAAGACTTAAACTAACCAAGCAGTGGCAGAACTATACTAGAAAATTTTTAGGAGGAATGCAAAGAAAAGTACATATTAATACTTGAGGTAGAAAAGGCTATCATATCTTGAGATGTGGAAAGGCAGTGGAGTACATGATATTCGACCAGAAATGCTTAAGTATGGAGGTATAATAGTTTTGAAGTGGTTACTCTGCATAATTCAGAGGGTCTGGTCAGAAGGTAGAATTGCTAATGACTGGAGTAGAGTTCCCACAGTACCCATCTATAAAAAAGAGAATAAAACTGAATGTGAGAATTAAAGAGGAATTTCTCTACTGTGTGTGTGTTCCAGGTAAGATTTATGAAAGCATACATGAAAACAGGTTAAAAAAGATTGTGGAAGAGAAATTTGGAGAAGAACAAGCAGGGTTCAAGCCAAATAGAGGTTGTCAAGATCAGATTTTCACTTTAAGACAAACAGTTGCGAAATCGAGGGAATATGACAAGGATCTTGTAGATCAGGAAAAGGGATATGGCAAGGTGCCCAAAGAAAAGCTTTTCAAAACACTACAATTATATAGGGTGAATGGAACATTATAAAGAGCAATCTACAATCTATATTTGTCAGTCAGCAGTTAGAATTGAAGGAAATACAAAACGATGGTTTGATGTAAAATCAGGGGTAAGACAAGGATCCACATAATCTCCACTCTTATTCATTATCTATATGGATCACATTATGAAAGAAAGTGGCATTAGGCCTGATATTAGAATTGGAGATGTCAAACTTAGCTCTTTGCTTTATGCATTTGATTTGTGCTCCTAAACACATCTAGTGCAAGTCTCCAGAATTCGGTAACTAAATTGAATAATAGCTATAACAAATTTAGCATGAAAATCAGCAATAAAAAGACCAAAACTATGAAAATAGGCAGGAACACAGAAAACTTCAGCTGCATTCTGAATGGAGATCCTATAGAACAAGTAAAATATTTCAGCTATTTAAGCATATTTTTAGTGAAGATGGTAGATTAAATCTGAAAGTAGACAACAGAATAAGCAAAGCTGGTATCATGGGTAGCTGGCTGAATAAATTTATATGTAATAAGTGAGAAATAAACAAAACACCAAACTAGCAGTAAAGAAGACAGTCAATATTTTCAAGTATTCAAGCCAGTTTAAGTTATGGATCGGAGAGTTGGGTTAGAAATAAAGTTCTGATATAATGTGGATCTGAGAGTTGGGTTAGCACTTTATTAAAGACTAGAGACCACAGATATGAGGGTTCTGAGAAAAATTTGGAGAGTGAATAACAGATGGTATCAGTAGTGGAATCGTATTAAAAATGAAAATATTAGAAAGGAACTTGGCATTACTAGCATTCAAGAATGTGTGAGCACAGCTAATCTAAGGTGGTATTGGCCACTTAAATAGAATGGGTGAGGAAAGGTAAGCAAAACAGGTGTTTGATACCAAGATGACATGAAAGAAACCCAGAGGAAGACAAAGGTCTAGGTGGATTGATTCAGCTAGAACTGCCTTAGAAGAATGAAATGTTAGATATGACAATATTGATGTACTTACAAGTAATAGACTAATTTGGAGGAAAATTGTGGATAAGAGATTAATAATAATGTAAACTTAATCATGTAGTGCTATCATAGTAATCTGACCAAGCATTGGCAGTATATATCAGGAAATTGATATATATCCATTGAACCATTCCTCCTCCTCATCATCATTTATATGACGATGGGGAAATGGATCATGTTACCAAACACATTCCATCTCTAACAAACATCAGATACTCTGGAAAAAAAGACTAAAATTCTTTACTGTACAAAAGAAACCTGTTAGACTTGAGTTCATCGCATCAAATCTGAAGTGAAACAATGAAATTAAGTTATCCCAATTATGAGAAATGGTTCTTCTTCATGAACCCACCATAGTCAATAATTTATATATAAATATATAACTTAAATAAAAAATCGCCATTAGGACTTCAAGGTCCTAACAGCAGTTGAGAATTTTTTTTACCTGTGTGTGTGTGTGTGTGTTTAATTTGCATTTCATACTGGTGATGCCCCCTTGATACATGGGCTAAATTCTGTTAAATAAAATTTTCACATGTCCTCCAATGTTAATTATTGTGTTTAATGAAACAAGGCATAAACCTTGTTTTATTCCCATTCTTTGCAATATAAAAATGAAGCTTAACAGTCTTATGCTTCTGTTGCTCAAACATATTTAGTGTACTTATCGTTAAAAAAAAATTTTTTTTTTTAAATTCAGAGGCATTAGCACTATTTTAAACCACTTATATTAATACAGATTTCGTTATTCATCAATTTTGTTAAAAGCTTTACAAATGTCTTCTTGCAGAGCAATCATTACAATCATGACATGCTGTCAAAGTCTTTTTTTTTTTTCTTGATGGCATGATGTGATATCACTGTTTCAAATTGGACTAAACTAGTACAAATATGCTGATTGCATTCATCCACTATATGTCCTTTTATTGTGTAGAACACATCTTTAAGCCTTGCTGGAGATCTACACAGCAGCAGTGTAGGAAATGATTACCAGACATACAGAAATGCTTTTGGAAAATTTGGAGAAAACAGAAAAGCTAAATAATAATGATAAATGCCTGCTGATTTCTGTTATGCACATAGCCTAGTTATTATTAACATCATGTTCCAATATAAAAATGTGCACAGGTTCATATGGAGAGAAGATGCAAGAAATAATAATAATAATAAAGTCTCATTGACTGCATTATAGTTGATAGTGATGTTTTCCCAGGTGGTTCAAGGACACTAGAGTATACAGATGATTTGAAATAGGAAGTGATCACTATTTAGTTTTGAGCAGGATAAAACTGAATTTCATATTGAAAATAGCAGCCTATAAGGAAGTTTTAGAATGAATTAAAAGTGAGGAGCTTTCAGACGTGAACTGTGAACTCAAATACACAGCCATTATTCAAGAAAAAATGAAAGCATCTGAAAGCAAGATCCAAACCTTGGAGATACAGTGGCAAACTATGAAGAAAACATTCACTGATGCAGCCAATGAGGTATGTGGTGAGGATGTAATTGCAAGAGAGAAAAATCAGAATTCCATGGTGGACTCAGGAAGTTAGAGGCAGTGAAGGAAAAGAAGAAAGCATACTGAAAGTTCCTGGCAAGTAAGTCAACTTGTGTTCTTAGAGAATACAGAGAAAAATGGAAGAATGTGAAGCACTGTATAAAACTAGCTAAACAATAACCATGGGAAGACTTTGGTAAGAACATAGCAAATTAATATTAGGAAGGTGGCAAAATATTCTGAAGACTATTGAAGAAAAAATAAAATGTAGGAAAAGAGTACTATAAAAGGAATCAGAGATGATAATGGTGACATGAAAACTGAAGATAAAGATATTCTAGATATCTAGAATAATTACTTTGAAAAATTGCTAAATGAAACATTCAGTGCCAGCATGGTGGCAGTAGAATAGAAGAAATTCGACAAGAAATGTTCAAATATGGAGGTGAAAACGTTTTAGTGGTTGCCCTGCATAATTCCAGATGATTGGTGTAGACAACTCATAGTACATATCTATAAAAAGGGAAATAAAACTGAACGTGGGGATTACAGATGTATTTCCATAATGAGTGTTCCTGATAAAATTTATTCAAGTATACTTGAGAAATGGCTAAGAAAAATTGTGAAAGGGATGCTTGGTAAAGAACAAGCTGGATTCAGACCAAATATAGAGATTGTCAGGATTAGATATTCACTTTAAGACAATTTATTCAAGTATACTTGAGAAATGGCTAAGAAAAATTGTGAAAGGGATGCTTGGTGAAGAACAAGCTGGATTCAGACCAAATATAGAGGTTGTCAGGATCAGATATTCACTTTAAGACAGATAGTTGAGAAATCTTGGGAATATAACAAGGATTTGTATTTAAGTTTTGTAGATCTGGAAAAGGCATATGACAAGGTGCCAATAGGAAAGATCTTTAAAATGCTAGAGTAATATGATATTAATGGAACATTATATCAAGCGATAGATAGTCTCTATTTAAGCTGTAAGTCAGTAGTTAGAACTGATGGAGGTACAGTAAGATGGTTTGATTTTAAATCAGGTGTGAGACAAAAAAATGGTGCACATCATCTCCACTGTTATTCATTATCTATATAGATCACTTTATAAAGGAGAGTAGTGTTAAATCTGATATCAAAATATCAGATTTTATGTTAATCTTATCATTTTACTTTATGCAGATGATGTTGAATCCCTGACTAAATTGAATAACTGTTGTAATAGGTTTGGTATGAAAATCAGCAATAAAAAGACAATGAAAATAGGCAGAAATATTGAAAACATCAACTATATCCTGAATGGTGAACCTACAGAACAAGTATAACATTTCAGTTAATTAAACACAATTTTTAGCAAAAATAGCAAATTAAATATAGAAATAGACAACCCACTTAGTAAAGATGGTATTGTAGAAAGTCAACTGAATAAATTTATTTGGAATAAAAAAAGAAATCAGTCAAAACACTTAATTAGCTATATACAAGACAGTGTTCAAACCAATTTTAACTTATGGATCTAAGAGGTGGGTTAGAAAGAAAAAACATAATCAAAGACTGGAGACCACATATATGAGTTCTGAGAAAGATTAGCAGAGTGAACAGATGACATTGATGCCAGTATCATATAAAAAATGAGGATATTAAGAAAGAACTTGATATTGTTAGCACTCAGCAATGTATTAGCAAAGCTAATCTCAGGAGGTACGGTCACTAAAAACAGAATGAGAGAGCAAAGATTAGCAAAACAAGTGTTCTTTACCAGGCTGGCAGGAGAAGGATCCAGAGGGAGATAGAGAGCTAGTTGGATTGATAAGTAAAAAGTGCCTTGGAAGAAAGAAATATAAGATTTGATAATGTTAGAGTTTTGACAGATAACAGATTAATTTGGAGGAAAAATTGCTGATCAGCAGTTACTAATGGCATAACTTTTTCATGTAGTACTATCATAATATCCTGTAGACCTCCTGAGAGTA